>NW_027590311.1:115000-127500 GCF_964213995.1 Mustelus asterias | reverse complement strand
AGTTAACAGAAAGCAGCTGGTGAGAATATACTGGCCGCTTTTAATTTAATCCAAATTAATGAATTAGAAACTTTTAACCTAAGGAATTGACATCCGAGGATTTCAGTTTAAAATCCCATTGAAGCTCCCTGTCTCATAATGGGATGTTTTTGCCTGTATTTCGTAATTAGTGACTTCATATCTCACAGCGAGATAAATAAAACTTTTTTCCAATTGATAGGGACAGCTCAATGGACAAAACTGGTGTGAGAAAGGGGCAAATCCTTTGAAAATGGAGGCAGAGAGGAGGCTTTGTTCAACTCCCATTCTTTCCCTGTCTTCAGCAGGCTGGGCAGGAAGTGTGAGCAGAGAGGGGGGGATAGACAGACACACACTGACACAATCCCCCCAATACACTCACTCACACATCCCCATTCCCCCTCCACTCGCTGGGTTGTGGGGAGCGGCTGCAAGGATTTTCAGGGCTGCTGTGGGGGGGTCAGGGGGTTTTTGAAATGGACGAACACGACCTACAGGGGAAAAGAAATAAAGTTTGAAACTAAACTAAAGACAGGAACTTGCAGAATCCATTGCCTCCCTGCATTAACATATCAAGAGTCAGTCTGACATTGCCACAAACTCCTCTGGGGTGAGAGGGGGAGGGGGGGTGAATTAGCATCTCAATAGAGAGACAGACATTGTAAACATGTCAGAGACTCAGGGTGGGGTTTGCATCCAGCACACTCAGGATAAATGTGAATCTGAGAGCCTTCAGTCCCCACACCAATAATCCCCCTGCACTGAAAACATTCCCACTCTGATTCAGTGTGTGTGTGTGTCAGTGTGTGTGTCAATCTGCTTTTTGACCTGTGCTTTGCTTGTGTGGACATGATGCTGAATGGACTTGAATGGAAATGCTGGACTCCTCGCTGTGATATGTTGTGTGTCTTATTGTTAAAATGGCCGTGTCTCTTTTTCTCTCTCTTTTTAACCAATTTTTATCTCTTTTTCTCCTGAGGAATTTTGAAAACTGGGGATGTGTCGAGGATCCAAAGGACGGGAATGTTTGTGACCAGGATGAAGGAGAGGAGCTTCTTCCAGAGGGAGGGCTGACTGAGGCCTGTTGCTCAGGCTTCACCCTGAGTGAGTTGTGTCTGTTTATTAACCTGATCCAGATTTAATGTTTCATATCAGAGGGAGCGAGATCTGAATGAGAGTGGAATAGAGAGAGAGAGAGAAACACACAGGGAGGGAACTGTCTCATAGAATCATAGAAACCCTACAGTACAGAAAGAGGCCATTCGGCCCATCGAGTCTGCACCGACCACAATCTCACCCAGGCCCTACCCCCATATCCCTACATATTTACCCACTAGTCCCTCTAACCTAGGCATCTCAGGACACTAAGGGCAATGTTTAGCATGGCCAATCAACCTAACCCGCACATCTTTGGACTGTGGGAGGAAACCGGAGCACCCGGAGGAAACCCATGCAGACACGAGGAGAATGTGCAAACTCCACACAGACAGTGACCCAAGCCGGGAATCGAACCCAGGTCCCTGGAGCTGTGAAGCAGCAGTGCTAACCACTGTGCTACCGTGCCACCCTAACTCTTTAGTCTCTGCTTTACAACTGACTTGTTGTGTTTGGGTGTTACTGAGAGATTGTGTAACTGAGAGGAGATCCTGGGTTTTTGCTGTGCTATTTAATTTAAATATTTTCTTGTATTTTAATTATTTTCTCTCTCTTTCCCCAAGAATTAATATTTAGATTTTACTGAGAGATTGTGTAACTGAGAAGGGGGAATCCTGGCCTCTTGTGCTATTTAATTTAAAGAATTCTTGTATTTTAATTAATTATTTTCTCTGTTCCCCAGGGATTTGAATTTTGAAGACTGCAACATGACTCGGAATCCTTGGACAAGGGGCTTTTCTCCAGAGGAGGATGGATGGACTGAGGCCTGTTCTATAGGCCGCATGTGAGTTGTTGTCTCTTTATTATCCTGATCCAGGTTTAATTTTAATCTCGCTTCCTCGGACGAACCAGTTCTGGTTCGATTGTGGGGTGGGCTGGAGTTTAAAACCCTGGGGTTAAAATATCCCGGCTTTGCAATTAGTCACAAACAGGTTAACCCTTTGCTGGGTGGCAAAGAGTGAATTAAATATCTGTAATATGAAACTGTCTAAAAGTTAGTTTTAAATCCAAGATAACAGGGATGGGAGACAGAGCGCTGTTCCTAATTGTTGAATAAAATTCATAGAGGCCTTTATAATTCAGTTTTCAGATGTTCAGACTTTCATTGTGTCCTCTCTGCAGCTTTTCCCCCATTCTGTCTATTTCTCTCACTCTTTCTCTCCCTGTCCTTCCTCTATCTGTCTCTCTTTTTTATTCCCTCCCTCTCCCTCCCTCTTTTTCGCAGGAAGTCATATTTTGTTGGACAATCTCTCAGTAAAATCTGAGAAAGGGGAATCCTGGGCTCTTGTGCGATTTAATTTAAACATTTTCTGGTATTTTAATATATTTCTCTCTCTTTTACCCAAGAATTAATGTTTAGATTTTACTGAGAGATTGTGTAACTGAGAAAGGGGAATCCTGGGCTCTTGTGGATTAAATTTAAACATTTTCTTGTATTTAAATTAATTATATTCTATCTCTTCCCAAGGAATTCATATTTAGTTAGACAATCTCTCAGTGAAATCTTAGAAGGGGGAATCCTGGGCTCTTGTGCTATTTAATTTAAACATTTTCTTGTACTTTAATTAATTATTTTCTCTTCTCCCCAGGAATTTGAATTTTGAAGACTGCAACATGACTCGGAATCCTTGGACAAGGGGCTTTTCTCCAGAGGAGGATGGATGGACTGAGGCCTGTTCTATAGGCCGCATGTGAGTTGTCGTCTCTTTATTACCCTGATCCAGGTTTAATTTTAATCTCGCTTCCTCGGATGAACCAGTTCTGGTTCGATTGTGGGGTGTGGGGGGGCTGGAGTTTGAAACCCTGGGGTTAAAATATCCCGGCTTTGCAATTAGTTACAAACACATTAACCCTTAGGTGGGTGGCAAAGAGTAAATTAAATGTCTGTGATATGAAACTGTCTCAATTTGTTTTAAATCCAAGGTAACAGGGATGGGTGACAGACCGCTGCTCCTAATTGTTGAATAAAATTCACAGAGGCCTTTACAATTCATTTTTCAGAAGTTCAGAAGTTCATTTCGTCCTCTCTGCAGCTTTTCCCCCATTCTGTCTATTTCCTCTCTGCTTTCTCTCTCTCCATCCCTTTCCTTCCTCTATCTGTCTCTCTTTTTTATTCCCTCTCTCTCCCTCTTTTTCCCAGGAAATAATATTTTGTTGGACAATCTCTCAGTAAAATCTGAGAAAGGGGAATCCTGGGCTCTTGTGCGATTTAATTTAAACATTTTCTGGTATTTTAATATATTTCTCTCTCTTTTACCCAAGAATTAATATTTAGATTTTACTGAGAGATTGTGTAACTGAGAAAGGGGAATCCTGGGCTCTTGTGGATTCAATTTAAACATTTTCTTGTATTTAAATTAATTATATTCTATCTCTTCCCAAGGAATTCATATTTAGTTAGACAATCTCTCAGTGAAATCTTAGAAGGGGGAATCCTGGGCTCTTGTGCTATTTAATTTAAACATTTTCTTGTACTTTAATTAATTATTTTCTCTTCTCCCCAGGAATTTGAATTTTGAAGACTGCAACATGACTCGGGATCCTTGGACAAGGGGCTTTTCTCCAGAGGAGGATGGATGGACTGAGGCCTGTTCTATAGGCTGCAAGTGAGTTGTCGTCTCTTTATTACCCTGATCCAGGTTTAAATTTAATCTCGCTTCCTCGGATGAACCAGTTCTGATTCGATTGTGGGATGTGTGGGGGGCTGGAGTTTAAAATGCTGGGGTTAAAATATCCCGGCTTTGCAATTAGTCACAAACACGTTAACCCTTTGGTGGGTGGCAGAGTAAATTATGTATGAAACTGTCTATAAGTTTGTTTTAAATCTAAAATAACAGGGGTCGGAGACAGAGCAATGAACCTAATTGTTGAATAAAATTCACAGAGGCCTTTACAATTCAGTTTACAGATGTTCAGATTTTCATTTCATCCTCTCCACAGCTTTTCCCCCATTCTGTCTATTTCTCTCTGCTTTTCTCTCCATTTCCTTCCGCTATCTGCCTCTCTTTATTCTCTCTCTCTCCCTCTTTTTCCCAGGAATTAATATTTAGTTGGACAATCTCTCAGTAAAACCTGGAAAGGGGCAATCCTGGGATTTTGTGCTGTGTGATTTTCATTCTGGGTGTCCCGGGGGGTTTGATTTCACTGTCTCAGCCCCTCTCTGCCTCACTCTCTCTCTGTATAAACTTTTCCCAAATTACAAAACACTCAACACAGCTGACTGCACCTTGTGGGATGTTGCTGGGGATTTTGTTTTAAAAAGGGTGTTTTCTCAGAGGCAGTTTAAACCTTTCAGGGGACTGTGGGGAAGTCTCCAGACTTGGGACAACACACACACAGGGTTGGGGGCTGGGGGTGGCGGGCGGGGGGGAGGTGGGCAGTCAGGTATACTGGTATTCTGGGAGACTGATATTCCCAACAAGGGCCAGAGGTCTCAGTGCTGAAACATATTAAACTGTTCAAACAGAGGCAGGCAGAAAGCCATGAGGCTTCAGAGCTCCCTGTAGATGCAAAGGTAACTCCCATTGCCAAAAAGTAGCCACATGTGAAGTGGAAACACCTTCCCTCAGCTTGTTACACACTGACCTTTCCACAACCCCAACATGTTTACAAACACTCGCTGCAGTTTCTGCAAACTTTGTATCAAACTGCCTCCCATTCTGCTCAATACTGACCCCCTCTCAACCTGGCACTGAACTAGTGTCTGAATTGAGACAGAGACACACAGACAGAGTTTTTAAAGTTGAAAGTTTTAAAGTTTATATATTAGTGTCACAAGTAAGGCTTACATTAACACTGCAATGAAGTTACTGAGAGAGACAGAGAGAGGCAGAGACACACAGAGACAGAGACATAGATAAAGAGACAGAAAGAGACAGAGAGATAAAGAGACAGAGAGGATGTTTAAAGTTTGTTTATTCCTGTCACAAGTAAGGCTCACATTAACGCTGCAGTTACTGAGAGAGACCGAAAGAGAGAGTTTTTAAAGTTGAAAGATTTAAAGTTTATTTATTAGTGTCACAAGGCTTACATTAACACTGCAATGAAGTTAGTGAGAAAGACAGAGATAGAGGGAGCATCCAGAGTGGGTTCAGTAACACATTTATTGATCAGATATCTCTCTCTGTGACCCTTTAGCGATGAGATATTCAGCCAGGATGGTTTCACTGACCCTCTTCAGCAGGCAGATATTCCCAAATCCAGCCTAGGTCTCAGACACACACACACACCACTCACACATTCCCTTTGCTCTGTCCAAGGGAATATTGTAATCCAGGAATTTCTATTTTATATTTACAGGGTGAGGGGGGGGAGAAACTCAACTCAAAAATCCTGCAGTCTCTCCAAGCTGCTTTTAAATTTCAATTCAAACCCTGGGCCACATGGGAAGCTGCAGAGATTGGGAAACTTACCAAACCCAGTTTGTGTGTGAGAGTGTCTGCAGCTTTTGTGTCTTTGAACTTGCGAGGGTGCCAGGGAGAGAATGTCACTGTCTTCACCTCTCTCTCTGCCTCTCTGTATAAAAAAATCACCAAATTAAACCACACTCAATAATGCGACCATACACAATTAATTATCAAATATCTGTCTCTCTCGCTTTATCTCTGTCTCTCCCCGTCTCTCTCTCTCTCCCTGTTCTCTCTCTCCCTGTCTCTTCTCGAGCAGAAACAGATGGAGACAGAGAGGCAGGGAGAGAGAGGAAGAGGGAGGGATGGAAACAGCTGGAGTTGTGGGTTAGATGCAGGGGGAGAGACACAGGCTGTTAGAGGGAGGGGGGGTTTCAGTGAGGGACAGGGTCTCCAGTTTAATTCTGAGGGTCCTGAGAGAGGGATTTCACTGTCTCAGCCCCTCTCTGGCTCCCTCACTCTGTATAAACAATTCCCAAATTTAAAAAACGCTCAACACAGCTGACTGCACTTTGTGGGATCTTGCTGTGCACCACAGTGATTTTAGTTTTAAAAAGGGTTACTTTTAAGAGGGAGTTCCGGCCTTTCTGGAGATTTGGGATGATGCAGACACACACACACACACACACACAGGGTAGTGAGTGGGGAAGGGGGCTCACAGCAGGCGAGAGAGTGGGGGGTGGGGGGAGGACTGTGTCCCATCTGATTCAGGTTCACATTGCTGCTGCTGCTGTGGGATCTTGCTGTGCACACACTGGGCCTGTGGCCTTTGCCTGCACTGCAACAGCGACCGCACTTTTTATTTTCAAACAAAATCTGGCCCAGGGACCGCAAAGTGGGTTCAAGGAAAAAGCTTGAAAAGGGGTCGGGTAAATTCAAGCACTTTAATCGCCGAGGCATCGTAGGCTCTGGAGCAAGTGCTGGGGAATGGGAGGAGGATAGATTGGGATTTGATGGCCAGCATGGAGCTGGTGGGCCGAAGGGCCTGTTTCTGTGCTGTGTGACTCCAGATTCTTTTCTCTCTCTCTTTTCCCAGGAATTTCTATTTGGATGGGGGGTGGGTATAGAATTTCCCTGTCTCTGTCTCTCCAGCGTTCTTACCAATCCCAGCACCCCTCCCCTCTCTCTCTCTCCCCAGACATTCCTGTCCATATTTCATCTTTCAATAAAATGTTTAAGAAAACACCAATGTGAATTGTTGTCAATTTAATTTGGGAAGAGAGAGAGAGAGAGAGAGGAGTGGATCCCATTTCCCACACACTCTCCTGCAGTCCTCACCCACAACATTTATTTAATCTGGCCCTCACCAGGTTGTGTGTGTGGGATCTTGCTGTGCACACAGGTGGGTCTGGCTCCCTATTCCTCGCACTGTGACCGTGAGCAGAACTTTAAACAGGAAAGATGTTGGGGAGGCGGAGGAGGCAGAGAGAGAGACAGAGAAATGGAGGGAGAGCTAAACAGAGAGGGTGTGGGGGGGAGGGGTGTGAGAGGGTCTCAGGAGGGGCAGGGGGAAAGAGACACAGAGTCTGGGGCTGCCCTCCTCCATCGTGGGACTGGCAGTGGGATCTTGCTGTGCAGAATTACCTTCATTGTCATTTGAATCATTCATTCATTGACTAAGGGAGGGTGGGGGTGTGATTGTGGGATTATAAATATTGTTACCACGCTGAGGTGATGTTTCCCTCTGCGCTATTTTGTAACCCCCCCAAAGAGATACACCTTGCCTCGTAATCTTAAGTGTGTGTGAGACAGGAGGAAGCTACTGGTTTTAGACAGATGTGCAGAAGGAGGTCATTCGGCCCATCTAGTCTGTACCGACCACAATCCCAACCAGGCCCTATTCCCATGACCCCACACTTTTAACCTGCTAATCCCCCTGACACTAGAGTCAATTTAACACGGCCAATCCACCGAACCCGCACAGCTTTGTGCTGTCGGAGGAATTGGTAAATTAAAGCAGGATCTGACACTCTCTGTATCAGGAACAACTAACAGGTCTTTAATTTAGACTGGGTGACAACCTTATTAAAACAATGAACAAACTGAATAAACTCCCCAGTAGAATGCTGTTCCAATGACAAGACTCACTCAGGAATAATGAAATAAATCATTACAGAATAGAGTCACTCTCAAATAATATAATACCAGGCGTCTGTTGGAAGTGTGAACTTTCTTCTGCTGCTTGGGTCTGGAATACTTTCTGAGTTGGTTTCTGCTTCTATTTAGATGGTGATGTGATGAAGCTGTATATATTACTGCAGGATTCAGTATCAGACTCTCCCTCCTTCAATCTAAAGAGGCAGCAAGGTCGCTCCCTCCCCGTTATTTCCCCCTGTCCCGGGTTTAAATACCCAGAATTTCCTCACAGTATTCCTGCAATTTGAGTGGCTTGAGGCTGTCACCAACGCTCCAATTTGAATGCAATTGGTTGTGTGTGTTTGAGAGCTTGTTTTAAAATCATTGACCCAATTCAAAGCCTGTTTTGCTCTGCTGGGACTCTGGCTGCTGCTTTGGACACAAATGTTGTAAAGTTGTCTTCTGCAGCCCTGCTTTCTGCAGTTTAAAATCCCCAGCACAAAGACACAGGCTTTCTAAAGACACAACGCTGGATGGTTCGGTTTGGTTTTCTCAGCATTTCTTTTCAATATTTACATTTGTCAAACACCAGATGTTTTACCCTAGATGCAACTTCATAACCATATTAGAGAGAGACAGAGAGAAAGAAAGGGAGAGAGAAAGACAGAGAGGGAGAGAAAGAGAGAGAGAGAGAAAGGGAGAGAGAGAGACAGAGACGGGAGAGTGAGGGAAAGCAGGAAAGGGCAGCAAGAGGTCAGGGTTGTGGGGGAGTGCAGTGAGGGGGTGGGGGAAGAGACACAGGATCTGGGGGTCTCTCGTGTGGAGGGAGAGAGAGGGAGACGTGTGGTTCCCTCATTTCCCACTCACTTTACCCCAATCCTCATTTAAAAATCACTTTGTATCTGGCCCTGCTCAGACTGTGTGTGGGATCTTGCTGTGCCCTCATGCTCTCTGTCTCCCCTCCTCCCCTCCCCATATTCCCCGCACCGTGACAGTGCCCCACATTTTAAACATAAAAAGATAAAAAGGAAGGAGGGTGGGGTAGAGAGAGGAACAGAGAAGGGGTGGGGAGTGTCGGGGGCTGAGTGGAGGGGGGTAGGGGGATAGAGACAGAGGCTCTGGGGGTGGGTGGTGTCCTCCTGCAGTGTGGGACTCCCTGTGGGATCCTGATTGCAGCATTCCCAGTCTCTGAGAGAAAGAGAGAGACAGAAAGAGAAAGAGGGGGAAAGACAGAGAGAGAGAGAGAGAGACAGGCAGGGAGAAAGAGAGAGAGAAACAGTGTGAGGGAGAGAGAGAGAAAGACAGAGAAAGATGGAGGGAGAGAGAGAGAGAAAGATGGACGGAGAGAGAGAGAAAGGCAGACAGGGAGTGAGAGAGAAAGATGGAGGGAGTGGGAGAGAGAGAGGGGGAGAGTGAGGAGGAAAACAGGAAAAGACAGCAAGAGGTGAGGTTTGTGGGGGTGCAGTGAGGGGGTGGGGGAAGAGACACAGGATCACAGTGACCCGAGCTGGGAATTGAACCCGGGTCCCTGGAGCTGTGAGGCAGCAGCGCCAACCACTGTGCCCCCGTGTGGCCCTACACGTTATGATTCAATTCTGAGGGTCCCGGGGCGAAGGGGGGGGGGGTGGATTTCACAGCCTCAGCCCCTCTCTGCCTCACTCTCCCTCTGTATAAACATTTCCCAAATTAAAACACACTCAACACAGCGAACTGCACCTTCTGGGATCTTCCAGAGCACCACAGAGATTGTGTTTTAAAAAGGGTTTGGCTTCGTTTTAAGAGGGAGTTCAACCCTTTCTGGGAATTTGGGATGAGACACACAGGGTAGTGAGTGGGGAAGGGGGCTCACAGCAGGCGAGAGTGTTGGGGGTGTGTTGGGGAGGACTGTGTCCCATTTGATTCAGGTTCACATTGTTGCTGCTGCTGCTGTTGTTGTGGGATCTTGCTGTGCACACACTGGGCCTGTGGCCTTTGCTCGCACTGCAACAGTGACCACACTTTATTAAACAAAATCTCGCTCACGGACCGCAAAGTGGGTTCAAAGGAAGAAGTGTAAACGGGGTCGGGTAAATTAAAGCACTTCAATCGCCGAGGCATCGTAGGCTGTGCAGCGAGTGCTGGGGAATGGGGGGAGTATAGATTGGAATTTGATGGCCAGCATAGACCTGGTGGGCCGAAGGGCCTGTTTCTGTGCTGTGTGACTCCAGATTCTCCTCCCTCTTTTCCCAGGAATTTCTATTTGGATGGGGGGGCGTTCATAATTTCCCTGTCTCTGTCTCTCCAGCGTTCTTACCAATCCCAGCACCCCTCCCCTCTCTCTCTCCCCAGACATTCCTGTCTATATTTCATCTTTCAATAAAATGTGATGGAAAACACCAATGTGAATTTTTTGGATTTAATTTCAGGGAGGGAAAGACAGAGAGAGAGAAAGAGAGAGACAGGGAGGGAGGGAAAGACAGGGAGTGGGGGAAGGAGAGACAGACAGAGAGAGAGAGAAAAGCAGCCGAATAAAACCTGCAGCAGCCGCTTTATTCCATCGGATTGGGGATGTGATTGTGGGTTTTCCTGCTATCTCTCTCTCTCTCCCATCTTTCTCCTTTGATTGTGAGTTATCAGGGAAGGAGAGAGAGAGAAAGGGAGGGTAACAGAGGGAGATCAAAGGCAGAGGGGCAGGGAGAGGAGACACACTGGAGGGGGGGTGGGTTAGGGGTGGGTCCTCTGCTCTGCACTCACAGCCCAGCTCCCCAGTCTCTGGGGAAAAGACCCTCACTCACACCCTCCCAGAAGGTGGGATTTGTAACCAGCGGCTGTGTGACTGAGGCTGAATCTGTGCTGTTGTGTTTGAATAGATTTTTTCCCAATATAAAGATATTGGAATGTGGCTGCTGCCACATTGCAGTGAGAGAGAGATGTGGCTTTGCAGGAGCTTCCCTCCCCATTTCCCCATGGAAATCACTGAGAAATAGCAAACGTGGCTCACAACACGTCATTATTTGAAACGGTCAGACAGAAACTTATCAGAGAGAGCATTTTAATCCCCATTCATCCCCAGACGGAGAAACAGAGCAGAGATCAGGACAGATTATCCAGAGTAAGAGAGACCGGGGCAGAGATGGGGTATTGGATATATATATAGATCTGGGGGGAAAGCAAAAGAGACACAGAGGGGGCTGGACAGGTTCAGAGATAGAGGCAGAGAAAGAGAGAAACAGCGAGAGACAGAGGGAATGGGAGAAGGGTGTGACTCTGCTCGAAGTGGAAGGTTCCCTGTTCATATCGAATGTACAAACAGCACCAATGCTGGAGTGACTTATTATTTTCATTTGCGGTGGGGGAGAGATGGAGGGGAAAGAGAGGGAGACGTGTGGTTCCCTCATTTCCCACTCACTTTACCCCAATCCTCACTTCAAAATCACTTTGTATCTGGCCGTGTTCAAGCTGTGTGTGTGTGGGATCTTGCTGTGCACTCATGCTCCGTCCCCCTGCCCCATATTCCTCACACTATGACAGAGCCCCATGCTTTAAACATAAAAAGATGGAGGGGAAGGAGGGTGGGGTAGAGAGAGAGAAACAGGGTGAACAGAGAAGGGGTGGGGAGTGTTGGGTGCTCAGTGGAGGGGGGTAGGGGGATAGAGACAGAGGCTCTGGGGGGGGGGGGAGGTGTCCTCCTGCAGTGTGGGACTCCCTGTGGGATCCTGATTGCAGCATTCCCAGTCTCTCTCCCTCTCACTGTGAAGCACTCAGGAGGGAGAGGGAGCTGAAATTCAAATTCCTGAGCCTGGGGGAAAGGCTTGTTCTCAATCCCAGAGTCCTGCTTGTGTTTTTAGACAGGGCGCTGGGATTTGTGGGTGTGGATGGAGAAGATTGTTCTGTTTAACTGGGGGGTGGGAGAGAGGGGGGTTTGTTCTTTCTACCTGAGGAATAATGCAGCCTCTGTGACTAGGCCGCACTTCACGGCCTAAATCTCAGCAGCACTTTTGCATTCGCTTAATTCCCCAACAGGGTTTAAGTGGCTGAATTCAATGGTTCAATAAAATGTGAAGCAGCCGCTTCAGGGTGGGATTGTGGATTTTCCTGCCCCCCCGCCCCCCTCTCATTTCCCTTTTGATTGTGAGTTTTATTTTAAACGGTCAGACAGAAACTTAGAGAGAGCATTTCAATCCAGATTCACCTCGAGAGAGAGAAACAGAGCAGAGATCAGGACAGGTTATCCAGAGACGGGGTATTGGACAGATATAGATCTGGGGGAAGTGTGTAGGAGACGGAGAGGGAGAAACAGAGGGGGGGGGGGCGGAGAGAGGTGACTGACAGAAGTGGGAACTTCATTGGGGCCTCCTGTGTTTATTCACTGGCCTGTCTCTGGAGTAAAGCCCCCAGAATGCTTTGATGTGTTTAATAAATTCAATATCGGGACAGTCAGGAGGCAGTTGCAAGTTCATTGCATTTGAAACTTGTTCCCATTTTGTCAGGGTTTAATAATGAGGAGGTGAAAATGAATGTTTCCCCCACCTCCCCCCAGTGAGATTGTGAATTTCAGCAAGTCCTGGGATCTTGCTGTGCCTTTTATTGTTTATAATCAGCTTTTGTTTTGTGTTTAATCAAATTTCACTTTATTTTCTCTTTCTCTCTTCCAAGGAGAATTCCTTTGGAAACTTTGGCGATGCAGAGAGCGAATAGTTTTGCCGTGAGGAATCCTCGGACAAGAGCTATAACCAGAGAGAAAAATATTAATAAAAGTCCCCGTGTCTTTGTCGTTCATTTTTATTCACAGATAGACTGGTGGGGCTTTTACACGGAGGGTTAGTGGTCTGTGTGTCAGGGGGAGGGGGCATTCCCAGTGATCCC
>NW_027590311.1:0-110000 GCF_964213995.1 Mustelus asterias | reverse complement strand
GCTGCAGGCAGGGACACACACACACACACACACACAGATAGACATCAGCTCCTGTTTCACACCAACAACCAGGCTGGAGTCTATGCAGCTAATTTCCATCCAGAAATGTACTTGATCCATGAAGTCAGTGAGGGTTACATTCCCATGACTTCCCATTCAGTCCAATCCAGTTCAGTTTGTTGGAATGCAGTGTGGGAGCCTCTGAGGGAGTTTGGCTCTGGGGGGGTTCACTTTTCTCTCATTCAATCTCTCCTGTCTTCCACCCTCTCACAGACCTTCCTTTCGTCCCTGTCCCACCCGCCCCTTTCTCCAAACCTGGTACATTTCTAACTTTCCCCAGTTCACAGGAAAGGTCACAGAGCTGAAATGTTAACTCTGTTTCTCTCTCTCTCTGCACAGATGCTGCCGAACCTGCTGAGTTTAATTCCAGCATTTCCCTGTTTTCTAAGATTTCACAGAATAGTGTTGGTGCAGGAGGAGGCCATTTGGCCCATCGTGTCTGCACCAGCTCTCCAATGTGGATTGAGTGGACAGAAACAAGGAGTTGGAATAAATGGGTTACTTTTGGGTTGACAGCTTCTAACTAGTGGAGTACGGCAGGGATCAGTGTTTGGGTCTCAGCTATTCAGAATCTATATCAATGATATGGATGTGGGGATCAAATATAATATTTCCAAATTTGCAAAAACTGGAAAACTAGGTGAAAATCTGAATTGTGAGGAGGATGCAAAGATGTTTCAAGGGGATGTGGAGAGGCTCAGGGAGCAGCCAAAGGTTTGCCAGCTGGACGACAAGGTGGAAACATGTGAGGTTATCTAATTTTGTAGGAAAAACAGACATTAAGACAACTTCAAGATATTTTGATGTCCTTGTTCATGAGGCACTGAAAGCTAAGATGAGAGCAGTTAAGATAACACATGGTATGTTAGCCATTATTCTAAGAGGATTTGAGTGGAGGAAAAAGATGTCTTCCTGCAATTATATGCAGCCTTGCTGAGACCAACCTGGAGTATTGTGAACAGTTTTGGTCTCCTGGCTGAAGCAAAGATGTACTTGGCATGTAAAGAAGGTTCACTAAAATAGGTCCAGGGACAGATGGGTTGTACTATGAGGAACAAAAATACTTTATTCTCAGGCCTTTAGAAGAATGGTAGCCGAACTTATTCAAACCTACACTAATTTACGGAGTTCAATAGGCCAGATGCCGAAAGGATGTTTCCCCTTGCTGGAGGGTCTGAAACCTGGGACACAGTCTGAGAATAAGGGGCAGTTATTTAGGCTGAGATGAGGGGGTATTTGTTTTCCATTAGAATGCTGGTGAATCAAGGAATGCAGGGATAATGCTGGAAATGGTGTTGAAGCCGAGGATCAGCCATGGTCACATTGAATGATGGAGTGGATGTGAAGGACAGAATGGATGACTCCTGCTCCTGTTTCTTAACGTTCTTACTGCAATAGGAATGGAAGGTAAGAGTAAGAAGGTTTTGCTGCAGCTTTCCACGACCTTCATTAGATCACAACTGGAGAAATGTGTATAATGTTGAGCTCTTTACTTAAAAAAGGATAGAATTGTATTGGAACCAGTTCAGAGAAAGTTCACTCGGCTGATTCCTGGGATGGAGAGGTTTATTTTACGAGGAAAATTTGAGCAGATTGGAGCAATATCAATGAAAGTTCAGAAGATTAAAAGGTTATCGCGTTGAGGGGATGAGACAGGGTGGTTGCTGAGAGGCTGTTTCTTCTTGTAAGAGAGACCAGAACAAGGGGACAGATTTTAAAATGTAATTGACAGTCCCTTAAGACTGAGATGAGGAGAAATTTATTTTTTAGATGGTGGCTGGTCAGTGGAATTCTCTTCCCTGGATACTAGTGGCGGCAGAGTCATTGAATATATTCAAGGCTGAGTTCAGAATGATTTTGGATTGAGAAGCGCATCAAGGGTTACGGGGAAAAGAGTTGAGACTATAATTAGATCAGCCGTGATGGAGTATGCTCGAGGGGCTGAATGGCCTTCTGCTGCTCCTAGTTATTTTGTTCTTATCCCAATACGTCCTTCAGACTGCTCTCTGTGACCAGTGATGGATAAACAAGCTCTATGTTTTGTCCTCACCAGAGGCTCTCCTGTGCCCATTCATTAGGCCACTCACTCAACCCATCTCACCAGCAGTAATTACCCACTCTGCCCCCAGACCTTCCTGATCCAGCACTTCATCTTCCATTGGCGTAAGGATGGCAAGACCTGGATGTCTCCACTCTTCTTCACTCATTCCCTGATGATGTTTGCTCTCTTTCCAAACACATAAATTGTTACTCACTCATCAAACACATGCAGTAGCCCAGGGTTGTCCAACGTGTGGACCAAGGGGCGAAAGTGACCCTCGAAGCCCCTCAATGCGGCCCCCGGAGCGAGTTTCCAGAATCTCAGTCACACAGTTCAGTTTGAATGGAAGAATCTGCATGGAGCTGCTCCTCCAATCACATCCCGTTTCTTTCCCATGTTTGCTGCTGATAGGATTTTGAGCCAATCTGCAGCAAATGTGGGAGAGAAACAATTTGTGATTGATGAGGATTAAACTCTAATAATCATCTTTATTTATTACTCATTATTGTGCTCAGCAAGTTGTTTCTTTTCATATCTCAGTTTAGTTTTTCATTGAAATTTCTGCTGTGCCAAACTTTATCATTCTGAAATTTACTCATCGGCCCCTTGAGTGAGAAAAACATTGACGTGTGTTTGCCCAGTGAATATGTTGGTCAACCCTGCTCTAGCTATGCTGGTGCCAGCCTAACGGACATGTCTCTGACAGTCAATGCTGCTGCCTTTGCATTGTAAGAGTTTTAACAACACCAGGTTAAAGTCCAACAGGTTTATTTGGTAGCAAATACCATTAGCTTTCGGAGCGCTGTGTGGAGTTTGCACGTTCTCCCATGGTCTGCCTGAGTTTCCTCCAGGTGCTCCGATTTCCTCCCACAGTCCAAAGATGTGTGGGTTAGATGGATTGGCCGTGCTAGATTGCCCCTTGGTGTCAGGGGGACTAGAAGGGTAAATACATGGGAACAAGGCCTGGCTGGGATTGTTGTTGGTTAAAGCTCAATTGGCCGATTGGCCTCCTTCCGCACTGTGGGGATTCTATGATTGTATCGAGTTAAAGAGGACTAATGTTCAGTTTTATGTGCAAAAAATGAGATGTGTCCCAAGATCTGTAGGTTAGGGGGATTCGCAAGGTAAATGCTTGGGTCAACGGGGATAGGGCAGATTCTGGGTCTGGGTAACATGCTCGTTTGGAGAGTCAGTGCAGACTCGATGGACCAAATGACCTCCTTCTGCACTGTAGGGATTGTATGCTGAGCAAAGTTGCCAATTGATAGCAAAAGGAAGAATCTTCTGGCTATATCCTTGCCCCGTTCATGAGTGGAAATATCCCAGTTTGTCATGAATGGCAACAGATGATCTGTCACCCAGATCCACATCAAGGCAGGTGAGAGACCACCTACAGTGGGAAAGGCTGAGGTCGGGATCAAGTGAGGGAGAAAGGGAAAGAAGTGGAATGACAAAGGGGAATGGATACAGAGAAAGATATATTTTGACAGCAAAGGTGACCAAGGAATTAATAGAGAAAGGGAAACAATAATAGAAGATAGAGATGATGAAAAAAATACAGATGTACAGACAACCAGGGACAAGCAGAAAGAGGGAGCAAGTCAGATCCACAGGAAAATACACAAACAGAGGCAGAGAGAAAGAGCGAGAGACCGTGCAAAAGGCAAAGGGACCAAATGACATTAAACGTTTTACGAAATGAGAGACAGAGTTGGGAAGAAAGAAAATATAATTAAAATGGAGGCAGTGAATTGTAAAACAAAAGATTTGATTTGATTTGATTTATTATTGTCACATGTATTAACATGCAGTGAAAAGTATTGTTTCTTGCGGGTTATACAGACAAAACATACTGTGATAGAGAAGGAAAGGAGAGAGTGCAGAATGTAATGTTACAGTCACAGCTAGGGTGTGGCCAAATCTATGAGAAATTACATTAAGGCGTTGTTAGAGAGTTTTAAAGAGTTAGAATGAAGTTTTAGAAGCACAGAACAAGAGTAAAAGATAAAATTAGAAGCTGGGCACAGCTCGCCTCGCTCCGAAGAGAACAAGCATGGGCTTGAGAAAAGAAGGAATTAAACAACTGCGTTTATATAACATCTTTAATGGAGCTGAAACAGGTGAAACAAAAACAAAGTCACAATTTCCCAATTCATGTGTGTTGGTGAAAATGAGGCAGTCGGCAAGGAGTTTGTGTGAGTCTGAGGGAGACCATGGCTCTGATTCACTGGGATACCAACTGTGTGCAACCTAACCAAGGGACAGAGATGGATATCACGATTGCACCAGACATTTAGAACAGATATTAATAATAACCTCATCACTTGTGTGCAGAACAGCTTTGAACAACAGAGATAAATATTACCCACATGACAACCTATGGCTGCATTACAAAATCCTGAACAATATGACTTTCGTTGGTATGTTTTTGAATGCAAGAGTGAATATGTCACACCTCCTCCCTACCCCAAAATTTCCCGATCTAATGATGTAGATGATAGCATTGCCCACTTCTGATAAAGTGGCCCACATTATCCATTTCAAAGTGTCCCTTTTTCCAGAGTAGATGAATATGTCTGTGACAAATGCTTTGTGCAATTTTGGCATTCACCTCTGCTTCGCAATGAGGTCATGATGTGGAGATGCCGGCGTTGGACTGGGGTAAACACAGTAAGAAGTTTAACAACACCAGGTTAAAGTCCAACAGGTTTATTTGGTAGCAAAAGCCACACAAGTTTTCGGAGCTCCAAGCCAGGTGAGTGGGAATTCTGTTCACAAACAATTAGGTTGCATATCAGTCACGCAGCGAGTATTCCAGGGATGGAAAGTGACAGTCTCCCTTATACATACACAAGGTCCTTTTGTTGATCCTTTTACGGTGAATAAAACTAGACATTTTCCATTCCTTCTTCTGTACACTCCCCATCGTGCGGTGAACCATGCTGCTGGCAAAAGCAATAAGATTTGTAGCACCAACAATCTCCATTAGAAAATTAACAAGCAGAGACGACAGCATGTCATAATATTTGGTGTTCTCCAAACCAGGCCTTTGCTAATCAGCTTTAATTTCAGTTGCGCACATAAATCAAGCTTGTGATGCCTTTGTATTCACTGGAGTTTCGACCTTTTGTGATTTGTAATAATTTCCGCAGCTAAGTTACTCGTTCAGTGCGTGCTAAGTTACTCGTTCAGTGCATTCAAAAACATACCAAGTTGACCAAAACCAAGCACAAATTTCGTTCCATGTGTTTCATTTATCAGATCAGGTTAATAGAAGGCAGAAAGAGAGACTTATGCTGTTCCCAGTTGATAAAACCATAAGCACAGGCATTACGGAAACCAGGACTGTCCCATTGTATTTGCCACATGTGGAAATTACCAACTGACTCAAGAACAGCTTCTTCCCTGTTGCCATCAGACTTTTGAATGGCCCTCCCTCGCTTCACACTGATCTTTCTCAACACCCCAGCTATGACTGTAACACTACATCCTTCTCCTTTCCTTTTCTATGTACAGTGTGCTTTGTCTGTATAGCGTGCAAGATGCAATACATTTCACTGGACACTAATATATGTGACAATAATAAATCAAATCAAAATCAAATCAAATAAATTCCCCCTCCGACAGTTCCTATCAACTCCAAAGTTCCAACGACAAAATATACTGGTCATTTGTGATTTCAGAAAAAAGGGCTGCGCAATTTTACAATGTGGATGTTTTCCTTTAATTTCTTTGATCCTTTTTTAAAAATGAATTTTCCTTTCTTTCCATGCCCTCACTAAAATACTGGGTGGAACTGAATGCGTTTTCCCGCGGTAAGTTTGGAGCTGGTGGGGAAGGTATTTAATAAGGTGGGAGAGTGATTGAAGCGGAACCTGTCACTTTCCTGCCTCATGAAGGATGTGGAAGCGCTGGAAAGAGTGCAGAGGAGATTTACCAGGATGCTGCCTGGTTTGGAGGGTAGGTCTTATGAGGAAAGGTTGAGGGAGCTAGGGCTGTTTTCTCTGGAGCGGAGGAGGCTGAGGGGAGACTTAATAGCGGTTTATAAAATGATGAGGGGGATTGATAGAGTGAAACTTCAAAGACTATTTCCTCGGGTGGATGGAGCTATTACAAGGTGGCATAACTATAGGGTTCATGGTGGGAGATGCAGGAAGGATATCAGAGGTAGGTTCTTTACCGAGAGAGTGGTTGGGGTGTGGAATGGCCTGCCTGCAGTGATAGTGGAGCATTTAGGAACATTTAAGCGGTTATTGGATAGGCACATGGAGCACACCAGGATGATAGGGAGTGGGATAGCTTGATCTTGGTTTCATATAAAGCTCGGCACAACATCGTGGGCCGAAGGGCCTGTTCTGTGCTGTACTGTTCTATGTTCTATGAATGGCCTTCCTGCCAACAATTGAGATTTGAAAATTTTCGCGATTTCACCATTTCACCAATGCTCTGTACAGATGCAGCAAGACATCTCTGCTTTTATATTCTATCCCCCTTGCGATATAGGCCAACATCCCATTTGCCTTCTTGATCACCTGTTGCACCTGAAGACTGGGTTTTTGCGTCTCATGCACAAGGACCGCCAGGTCCCTCTGCACAGCAGCATGTTGTAATTTCTTTGCATTTAGATAATAATCCAATTTGCTATTGTTTCCTCCAAAGTGAATAACCTCGCATTTGTTAACGTTATACTCCATCTGCCAGATCCTCGCCCAGTGATACACAGTGATACACACTCACACACACACACAGTGTACACAATGACCCACATACTCAATGACACAGTGACACACACACACACACAGTGTACACACTGACCCACATACTCAATGACACACACTGACACACACACAAACAGTGACACACACTGACCCCCACACACACACACAAAGTGGCACACACTGACACACACACACAGTGATACAAACTGACCCACACACACACACACACATGATGACACACTGTGAAACGCAGACACACAGTAATACACACTGACACACACACACAAAATGATAGACACTGATGCACAGACACACACAGTGATATGCACTGAGACACAGTGATACACACTGGCACCCACACACACAGTGATACACACTGACACACACACACAGTGATACACAGACACACACACACAGTGATACACACTCTCTCTCACACACACACACACACACACACACACACACACACACACACAGTGATACACACTGGCCCACACACACATAGTGACACACACTGACCCACACACACACACAGTGACACACACGGACACACACACACACACACACATACACACACACACAGTGATACACACTGACCCTCTCACACTCAGTGATACACACTGTTTCTCACACACACATTGATAAACACTGGCACACACACAAAGTGACACACACTGACCCACACGCACAGTGATACACACTGACACACACACACACACACACACACACACAGTGATACACACTGGCCCAAACACACACAGTGAAACACACTGACACACACACACACACACACACAAACACAGTGACACACGCTGACACGCACATTGACACTGATACATACACAAAGTGATACACACTGACCCACACACACACAGTGACACACACTGACCCACACACACACACAGTGACCCACACTGACACACACACAGTAACACACACAGTGATACACACTGACACACACAGAGTGACACACACATGGAAACTGACCCTCTCACACACACTGATACACACACACTGACACACACATGGACACTGACCCTCACACACACACTGACACACCATTGGACACTGACCCTCACACACACACGCTGATACCCACACACACGCAGTGACGCACACTGACACACACGCACACAGTGACACACACTGACACGCACATTGACACTGACACACAAACAAGGTGATACACACTGACCCACACAGACACAGTGACCCACACTGACACACACACACACTGACACACACAGTGATACACACTGACACACACACAGTGACACACACAGTGACACACACATGGACACAGACCCTAACACACACTGACACACACACACAGTGACACACACTGACAGACACACACTGACACACACTGATGACCAGAATGGTGACGAGGCGAGGGCCGTGGATTTTGTCTATATGGACTTTAGTAAAGCGTTTGACAAAGTCCCTCATGGTAGGCTGGTGAAAAAGGTTGGATCTCATGGGATAAAGGGGGAGGTGGCTCGATGGGTGGAGAACTGGCTTTTTCACAGAAGACAGAGGGTGGTAGTGGAAGGGTCTTTTTCTGGCTGGAGGCCTGTGACTAGTGGTGTTCCGCAGGGCCCTGTATTGGGCCTCTGCTGTTTCTGATTTATGTAAACGATCTGGAAGAAGGTGTAACTGGAGTGATCAGTAAGTTTGCGGACGACACAAAATTGGCAGGACTTGAGATAGTGAAGAGCATTGTCAGAAGCTACAGAACGATATAGATAGGCTGGAAATTTGGGCAAAGTAATGGCAGATGGAGTTCAATCCTGATGAATGCGAAGTGATGCATTTTGGTAGAAATCATGAAGGGAGGAGCTAGACGATAAATGGCAGAACCATAAAGGGTGTAGATACGCAGAGCGACCTGGGTGTGCAAGTCCACAAATCCTTGAAGGTGACGTCACAGGTGGAGAAGGTGGTGAAGGAGGCATATGGCATGCTAGCCTTTATAGGATGGGGCATAGAGTATAAAAGTTGGGGTCTGATGTTGCAGATGTATAGAACGTTGGTTCGGCCACATTTGGAATACTGCGTCCAGTTCTGGTCGCCACACAACCAGAAGGACGTGGAGGCTTTGGAGAGAGTACAGAGGAGATTTACCAGGATGTTGCCTGGTATGGAGGGGCTTGGTTATGAGGAGAGATTGGGGAAACTGGGGTTGTTCTCCCTGGAAAGACGGAGGATGAGGGGAGACTTAAGAGAGGTGTATAAAATTATGAAAGGCATAGATAGGGTGAACGGTGGGAAGCTTTACCCCAGGTCGGTGGTGACGTTCACTAGGGGCCATAGGTTCAAGGTGAAGGGGGGGAGGCTTAACACAGATATCAGAAGGACATATTTTACACAGAGGGTGGTGCGGGCCTGGAATGCGCTGCCGGGCAAGGTGGTGGAGGCGGACACACGGGGAACGTTTAAGACTTACCTAGATAGCCATATGAACGGAGTGGGTATCGAGGGATACTAAAGAATGGTCTAGTTTGGACCAGGGAGTGGCACGGGCTTGGAGGGCTGAAGGGCTTGTTCCTGTGCTCTATTGTTCTTTGTTCTTTGTTTGTTTTTGTTGACACACACATGGACACCGACCCTCACACACACAGTGAAACACACATGGACACTGACCCTCACACACACAGTGACACACACATGGACACTGACGCTCACACACTAACGCCAGCTTCCTGATTGGTTGAAGTGTCTGTCACTCCCGGATTTTCTCTGGGGGTGGGCCGTTAGCTGCTGGTGTTCTGATTGGCTGACACGGCTGTCAGTCAGAAATCTCAGCCTCTGATTGGCTCATCCACTGTCATTCAAAGTGCGGAGACCAGTCATTGGTGGACTAGGCTGTCAGGAAGTGAGCGGCAATTCTGATTCGCTGATTCGGGCAGTAGTCGATATGGGGTCCGATTGGCTGAGGCGGTCAATGAGCAATCCAGTCTTTGAATGGCTGAGGCGGTCAGTGAGCAATCCAGTCTCTGATTGGCTGAGGCGGTCAGTTAGCAATCCAGTCTCTGATTGGCTGAGGCGGTCAGTTAGCAATCCAGTCTCTGATTGGCTGAGGCGGTCACTTAGCAATCCAGTCTCTGATTGGCTGAGACGGTGATTTAGTGTTCCCGCTCTGTGATTGGCTGTCAGTCAGTTTTGTTTCTTCATTAATTGAATAATTGATGTGAGCGGATATTTCACCGCGATCCTGATCTGCTCCCTGAACTTGGATTGAGTCACCACATAAATAAATGTGTTTGTGCAACAATTTACATTCCGCAGCATCGCTCCGACTTGTTGAAATGTGTATTCAGGAAGAGTGATGTAAATTAATACTTTCACTTTCGAATAGATAAAAAATATAACAGTCACGGCCCAGAGGAGAATGAAAGCTCCGGAAATGCTGAAGAGTAAAATCATTGACTTCCTTCTGCTCTCCATCTCGGGGTCTCTGCGATTCTCTCCCTGACTCTGAGCCCTCAGTCCCTTCCGGACTCGACTGGTCACCAAAATGTGTCTGACTGTCAGAGCATTAATCAGCAGGATGAAACCGAATGGGAGCAATGGGGTTAAAAACCGATCAAACCAGGCAAATCCAACCCAGCCAGGATCAGTGAAAAAGCTTGTCTTTGTCTGACAACCCCACTGGACATTGTCCATTATACACACAGGTTCCAGTGTAAAGTACCAGGGGATGTTTCTCACAGAGAGCAGGATGCCGGTTGTTGCCAGAACCAAAGCCGCAGTTTTCCCGGTGCAATATTTAGTTTTCAGTTTCTGGCAGCGAATGGCCACAAATCGATCAAAGGAGAAAGTGATGGTGAACCAGACTGAACAGTCTCTGGCTGCAGTCAGCAGGACACAGCGAACACGACACACAGAGGTGAGGTCCAGGAAACTCAGCGGGAAATAATAAAATTTTATCCTGCCGAGAATGGGGAGAATGATGATGAAGAGCAGATCCGCCACTGCCATGGCCACCGGGTAGCGAGTGGTGCAGGTGGAGAGGCCACACTTTCCCCGACTCAGGATCACAATTCCCAGTAAATTAACTGTCAGTGAAAAAGGGACAAGAGTCGGGAAATGAGTGAGTGAACATTCCCCATGTGTGAACCAACAGTAAGGAGATGATTTCAGCATCAATCCAATGGGGTTCCCGGGGTAGCGGTGTTGTTGGAGGAGTTGTGTTAGAGATTAACATTGCAGATTGGAAAGTAGCCAATGTAACCCCGCTGGTTAAGTAGGGACTGGGGGACAGGAAGCTGTGAATTACACATCTCTCACTTTGCTGGAGCAAATCTGAAAATTCTCATCATTCAAATATTTCACACAGATTGCATTTCTCATCTGATGAGTTTTCCAGGATTAATTCAGACTGGACGGGTTTCCCAATTAGACCCAAAGTGGACAGAGATAGAATCTGCAATCCCTTCCTGCACCCAATTATCAGAGCCCACCCCGGATTGAACACGTCTCTGGACTGGACAGCTGGTGGAGTTGGAAGTCAATTCAGGATTTTTCTATTTAACTTCCCCTCTCCAAATTACCTCCCCATTCTGACTCTCCCCCGCAGCTTTTCTGCTTCTAATTTACATATTATATCTTCTGTCTGTCTCTTTTTTCCTTTCTTCTCTCCCTCTCTCTTTGCCTTCTCCTTTGCTTCCCTATCTATCTCTTCCTAAACTCTTTTTCTCTCCGACCAGCTTTATTCCTCTCTATCTGGATTTCTCTCTTATCCAGTGCGTTTCCATTCTTCATTCACATTACAACTTTACCCCATATCTCCCTATCGCTCTCCAATTGTTCTCTCTCTCCTCCTGTTTCTCCCCATATCTCTCTATCTCACCCCAGTATTGCTCTCTCCATCTCACTTTCTCCCCATTCCTGTTCACCTCCCTCCAGAATCTCTCCCTCTCCCTTTCCAGCTTTCTTTGTGGGGGTTTTAAGCACAGCATGATCCCATGGGCAGCACAGTGACCATATCCAGAGAAGACAAAGTGAGCGGGCCAGTGGGTGGGTGGGAGACATGTCATTCCCCCAGCCTGGTGCTTTGTGTAATCCTCCACCCAGCTCCATGTGAATTCTGAGTTTGGATACATATCCCCTCAGTGACAGAAAGAGATAAACTCCCCTCTTTAAACTTGTGTGTGGGGATTTTTGTTGGGTGTAGTGGTGGAAGGGGCTCACCGCAGTTGTGAGGATGGAGGCAGGGGACGGGCTGTGTCTCATTTGATTAGTTTCACAGTGCAGCTGCTGTGGGATCTTGCTGTGCATGCACTGTCCTGGGCCCTTTCCCTGCCTTGAAACAATGGTCAGCCTCTTTTAAAATATCTCACTGACTGCAAAGAAGGCTCCAAGGCCTTGAATATAAAAGAGCTTAAACTTGAACAATGGGACTGAGGGAGTTCATGAACACTTTCTGCAGAGGAGTGAGGGGACATTCAGCCAATATCACATTGCTGCCTGTGGGATCTTACTGTGCGACCAATATTGCAGCTTCAGTTTGTACATTAAAACAAGAACCACACACACAAAGAAAACTATTATCATAAACTCAGAACTGAATTTTGAAACTGCCTCTGTGCTTTGGATCTTCCTGTGCACAAGTTGCATCAGAAATCTCTAAATTAACAGCAGTGAGGTCAGATTAACAATTAATCTCATCACTGTAAATAATTCTTGATGGCCTGGAATGAAAGTTCTTTAACTAGAAGCGGGTGTAATTGTGGAATAAAAAATGTGTCTGAGGCAGAGAGATAAATGTGAGGGTGAAATGAAATGCACAGGGTTCTATTTGAATACAGTTTGCTGTGATGGTGATTGTCGGAGCTCTCGCTCTATGTCTGGTGTTGGGAAGCTGAGTTTGTGAAGTGTGGTCCCTTTAAAAGCTGGTTTTGTGTCCCTTTAAAGTTGGACTGTGTCAATGCTTGGAGGCTTCAAATGAAAGTGCAGACAGGGGACGCAGACTGCAGCATTTGTAGCCAAGACCAAGCATCAAGGTCGCCATGGTAACAGGCTTTGCAGGTTTTTGAATTTTGAGTTCAGCCTATCAGTTCAAAGAAGGCACTCAGCTATCAGGAAGCTATCAAATGTTAATTTATTGTTGTTGACAAGATCAGATCAATCCTGGTGCAGGAAAATCCATTGGTCATCACAGTTATTAAAATAGGAGATCAACTGCCTGCCTGCAGTTCAACTGAAGGACTGCCCCCTCTCAAAGCCTAGAGAGGGAAAGAGCAGCTCTCTCCAGCTTTGATTATCACTTAATAGACCTCTCCATCTATCGATCTGAATCAGAAATAACTTGCAGGCAGTGGAATAGAAAGACATAGAACATAGAACAGTACAGCACAGAACAGGCCCTTCGGCCCTCGATGTTGTGCCAAGCGTTGTCTGAAACCAAGATCAAGCTATCCCACTCCCTATCATCCTGGTGTGCTCCATGTGCCTATCCAATAATCGCTTGAAAGTTCCAAGTGTCCGACTACACTATCAAAGCAGGTAGTCCATTCCACACCCCAACCACTCTCTGATTAAACAATCTACTTCCGACATCCCTCCTATATCTCCCACTATGAACCTTATAGTTATGCCCCATAGTAACAGTTACATCCAGCCGAGGAAATACTCTCTGAACGTTCACTCTATCTATCCCCCTCATCATCTTATAAACCTCTATTAAGTCGCCCCTCACCCTCCTCCGCTCCAAAGAGAAAAGCCCCAGCACC
This sequence comes from Mustelus asterias, assembly GCF_964213995.1. Taxonomy (NCBI): domain Eukaryota; kingdom Metazoa; phylum Chordata; class Chondrichthyes; order Carcharhiniformes; family Triakidae; genus Mustelus; species Mustelus asterias. The sequence continues at coordinate 96,447 of NW_027590311.1, read as the reverse complement.
CTCAACCTCTCCTCATAAGACCTACCCTCCAAACCAGGCAGCATCCTGGTAAATCTCCTCTGCACTCCCTCCAATGCTTCCACATCCTTCCCATAGTGAGGCGACCAGAACTGCACACAATATTCCAAATATGGTCTCACAAAGGTCCTGTATAGTTGCAGCATAACTCCATGGCTCTTAAACCCAAACCCCCAGTTCATAAACGCTAACACACTACAGACCTTCTTCACGGCTCTATCCACTTGAGTGGCAACCTTTAGAGATCAGTGGATATGAAGTTCAAGATCTCTCTGTTCCTCCACATTCCTCAGAACCCTACCGTTGACCCTGTAATCCGCATTCAAATTTGTCCTACCAAAATGAATCACCTCGCACCTATCCGGGTGAAACTCCATCTGCCATTTTTTGGCCCAGCTTTGTATCCTATCAATGTCTCTTTGCAGTCTACAACAGCCCTCCACCTCCTCCACTACTCCAGCAATCTTGGTGTCATCAGCAAATTTACTGACCCACCCTTCAGCCCCCTCCTCCAAGTCATTGATAAAAATCACAAAGAGCAGAGTACCCAGCACTGATCCCTGCGGCACTCCGCTCGCAATCTGCCTGCAATCCGAAAATTTTCCATCCACCACCACCCTCTGTCTTCTATGAGATCGCCAGTTACTTATCCATTCGGCCAAATTTCCTTCCATCCCACATCTCAACGACCGCCAAAGGTATTCCAAAGCCACAAAATCTTGTTGGATGCATTTTTGCGAGTGACTAAATATTGTTCTTTTTTCTGTTAATGAATGTCCTTGTGTGTACTTGAACAGCATTCCAGTAGAATCTTACTTTAATCACAATGCTACTTAGAAACATAGAAACATAGAAAACTACAGCACAAACAGGCCCTTCGGCCCCACAAGTTGTGCCGAACATATCCTGACCTTTTAGGCCTACCTATAGCCCTCCATCCTATTAAGTCCCATGTACTCATCCAGGAGTCTCTTGAAAGACCGTATTGAGTTTGCCTCCACCACCACTGACGGCAGTCGATTTCACTCGCCCACCACCATCTGTGTGAAAAACTTCCCCCTAACATTTCCCCTGTACCTACCCCCCAGCAGCTTAAACCTGTGTCCTCTCGCAGCAGCCATTTCCACCCTGGGAAAAAGTCTCTGAGAGTCCACCCGATCTATTCCTCTCAACATCTTATATACCTCAATTTGGTCCCGTCTCATCCGACGTCTCACCATGTAGAAAAGACCGAGCTCCCTCAGCCTATTCTCATAACGCATGCCACTCAATCCAGACAACATCCTTGTAAATCGCCTCTGCACCCTTTCAATCTTTTCCACATCCTTCCTGTAATGAGGCGACCAGAACTGAGCACAGTACTCCAAGTGGGGTCTGACGAGGGTCTTATACAGCTGCATCATTATCCCCACACTCCTAATCTCAATCCCTCGATTGATAAAGGCCAGCACACCATACGCCTTCTTAACCACCTCCTCCACCTGCGGGGCCGATTTTAGAGTCCTATGGACCCAGACCCCAAGGTACTTCTGATCCTTCACCGTACCAAGAGTCTTTCCCTTTATATTGTACTCCTTCATCCCATTCGACCTGCCAAAATGGACCACTACGGATTTATCTGGGTTGTGGTCCATCTGCCACTTGTCCGCCAAGTCTTGCATCCTATCTATGTCCCTCTGTAACTTCTGATATCCCTCCAGACTATCCACAACCCCACCAACCTTCGTGTCGTCGGCAAACGTACCAACCCATCCGTCCATTTCCTCATCCAGGTCATTTATGAAAATGACAAACAGCAAGGGTCCCAGATCAGATCCCTGGGAGATCCCTGGGGCACACCACTGGTGACCGATCTCCAATTAAAAAAAGACCCATCTATACACACTCGCTGCCTCCTTTGGGCAAGCCAGCTCTGGATCCACAGGGCAGCAGCCCCTTGGATCCCATGCCCTCTCACTTTTTCTAGAAGCCTTGCATGGGGGACCTTATCAAACGCCTTGCTAAAATCCATATAAACCACATCGACCGCTTTCCCTTCGTCAATGTGTTTAGTCACATTTTCGAAGAACTCCACCAGGCTCGTAAGGCACGATCTGCCTTTGACAAAGCCATGTTGAGTATTCTTGAGCATGCTAAACCTCTCGAAATGCTCATAAATCTTGTCCCTCAGGATCTTCTCCATCAGCTTACCTACCACTGAGGTTAGACTCACCGGTCGGTAATTTCCTGGGCTATCCATATTCCCCTTCTTGAAAATAGGAACCACTTCTCCAATCCTCCAATCCTCCGGCACTTCTCCCGTCCTCATCGATGACGCAAAGATCATCGCCAGAGGCTCTGCAATCTCTTCCTTCGCCTCCCACAGTAACCTGGGGTACATCCCATCCGGACCCGGCGACTTATCTATCTTGAAGCCATTCAAAGATTCCACCACAAACTCTTTCTTAAAGTCAACATACACAATCTTTTCAGTCCACCGCACGCCCGCAGTACATCCACCCATGTCCTTCTCCTCTGTGAAAACCGAGGCAAAATACTCATTCAGCACCTCTGCCATTTTTAATGGTCCCATACTGATTTTCCCGCCTTCACCTTTTATAGGCCCTATTCCTTCACATCTCATCCTTTTACTCTTCACATATTTATAGAACGCCTTGGGGTTTTCCTTAATTCTACTTGCCAAGGCCTTCTCGTGAACCCTTCTGGCTCTCCTAATTTCCTTCTTTAGTCCCTTCCTACAAGCCGTATACTCATCTAGATCCCTATCTTCGCCAAGCTCTCTGAACCTTTTGTACGCTTTCCTTTTCTTCGCGACTAGGTCCCGCACAGCGTTTGTGCACCACGGTTCCTTTAACCTACTAACTCCTCCCTGTCTGCTCGGAACATTGTCCTGTAGAACCCTGGACAGACATTCCTTGAAAAATTGCCACCTCTCTTCAGGAGATTTCCCCGAGAACACCTCCTTCCAATTTACTCCTCTAATTTGCTGCCTTATGTCTTCATCTTTCCCATTACTCAATATAAACGCTTTTCTAGCTTGATTGATCCTCTCTTTTTCCAATGTAAGCATAAAGGAGAGAGAGTTGTGATCGCTATTCCCAAGATGCTCTCCCACTGAGAGATCTGACACCTGGCCAGGCTCATTGGTCAGTCTCAGATCAAGTACAAAGAACAAAGAACAATACAGCACAGGAACAGGCCCTTCGGTCCTCCAACCCCTTGCTGCTCCCTGGTCCCAACTAGACCATTCTTTTGTATCCCTCCATTCCCACTCCGTTCAATGGCTATCTCGATAAGTCTTAAACGTTTCCAGTGTGTCCGCCTCCACCACCTTACCTGGCAGCGCATTCCAGGCCCTCACCACCCTCTGTGTAAAATATGTCCTTCTGATATCTGTGTTAAACCTCCACCCCATCACCTTGAACCTATGACCCCTCGTGAATGTCACCACCGACCTGGGGAAAAGCTTCCCACCGTTCACCCTATCTATGCCTTTCATAATTTTATACACCTCTATTAAGTCTCCCCTCATCCTCCGTCTTTCCAGGGAGAACAACCCCAGTTTACCCAATCTCTCCTCATAGCTAAGCCTCTCCATACCAGGCAACATCATTTCAAACCTCCTCTGTACTCTCTCCAAAGCCTCCACGTCCTTCTGGTAGTGTGGCGCCCAGAACTGGATGCAGTATTCCAAATGCGGTCGATCCAAAGTTTTATACATCTGCAACATCAGACCCGATCTTTTATACTCTATGCCCCGTCCTATCAAGGCAAGCATGCCATATGCCTTGTTCACCCCCTTCTCCACCTGTGACGTCACCTTCAAGGATCTGTGGAGTTGCACACCCAGGTCCCTCTGCTACACCCTTTATGGTTCTGCCATTTATCGTATAGCTCCTCCCTACATTATTTCTACCAAAATGCATCACTTCGCATTCATCAGGATTGAACTCCATCTGCCATTTCTTTGCCCAAATTTCCAGCCTAACCATATCGTTCTGTAGCCTCTGACATTGCTCCTCACTATCTGCAAGTTCTGCCAATTTTGTGTCGTCCGCAAACTTACTGATCGCCCCAGTTACACCTTCTTCCAGATCGTTTATATAAATCACAAACAGCAGAGGTCCCAATACTGAGCCCTGCGGAACACCACTAGTCACAGGCCTCCAGCCGGAAAATGACACTTCCACTACCACCCTCTGTCTTCTGTGACCAAGCCAGTTCTCCACCCATCTAGCCACCTCCCCCTTTATCCCATGAGATCCAACCTTTTGCACCAGCTTACCATGAGTGACTTTGTCAAACGCCTCTCCTCGTGTAGGCTTGTCCACATGCTGTGTCACGAAACCCTCCTGAACATACCGAACGAACTCCTCCCCATCCAATCCCCTTACCCTCGGGATATTCCAATCTCTGTTTGGGAAATTAAAGTCTCCCATCACAACAACTCTGCTATTATTGCAACTCTCCAGGATATGTTTCCCTATCTGCTCCTCCACCTCCCTGTCACTATTGGGCGGCGTATAGAAAACTCCCAGCAAAGTGATCGACCCCTTCCCTCTCTGAATTTCTACCCACAGAGACTCTGTGGACAATCCCTCCACAGCATACACCCTCTCTACAGCTGTGACACTGTCCCTGATCAGCAGTGCGACTCCACCCCCTCTCTTGCCTCCCTCCATGTCCTTCCTGAAACATCTGAATCCCGGCACCTGGGGTATCCAGTCCTGTCCCTGAGACATCCAAGTCTCTGTAATGGCCACCACATCACACTTCCAGGCATCAATCCACGCTCTGAGCTCATCCCCTTTATTCACTATACTCCTGGCATTAAAGTAAACACACCTCAATCCTTTGGTCTGAGCTCTCCCCTTCTCTCCCCTTCTCTATCCCCCGTCCATCCTCCCTCTTGCACCGTCTATAACCCTTCTCTCTTTGCGAGCTAACTTCCTCGCTCCCAGTCACCTCGCCTCGATCCCCTCCCTCCAAACTATCTCGAATAAACTCTCCCCAGTCGCCTTCGCCTAATTTAACTAAAGTTCCCTGTTGGTTAAATAATTAAATTGTTCATTGTCCACTTTAAGTGAGTGTCAGATATTTCTGTTAGGTAACCACTAAATGTTAATGAAGAACAGTTCACACCTTCCCACACACCTTTCACACATTACAAAGCAAGGTGTTCCTCTTTGGGGAATTCGGCGTGGCTTGTTAAAAGGGCATCAACCACTGTCTCATGACACTGTCTCTCTATCTGTGTCTCTGTATCTCCAATCTGTGGCTTGTGCGGGAGGAAGTGAAAGAGTTGGGGGACAGGCTGAGGAAGGGCTAATGTTACAGAGTGAGAGAGAAACGGGAGGATCAGGTTAAACAGGGGGAGAGATAGCTGAACATTGTGGACTTCGGATGGAGGGAAAATGGCACAGGATTTGGGGGCAGAGAGTTTCCTGTGAGCAGTAACTGCTGATGTCCCTGTCACATCTTTCCAGAAAGCGTGATGTTCAAACACTCCAATCCTGAGACAGTCTGTTTTGAAATGTATCCTGAGGAAATGAACAGCTTCTTCCCAGTTGAGGTTTCAGCCACTTACTGACGAGGTTGGGCGGTGTGGAAACATTGCTGCCCATGGGATCGTGCTGTGCATCAATGACCTGCAGCATATACAGAACTGCAAATGGTAACCACACAACTTAAAAGGCAAATTAGCTCAGTGATGATAAAGCACATGGGAGGGTGGAGGGCATAAAAATCAAACCCCTGGCCTTGGTGAAGGCTTGTTCTCAATCCCTGTGTCCTGTTTGTGTTTTTAGACAGGGTGGTGGGGTTTGGAGTATTATTAATTTTTGGGCGGAATGGGTAGGGAAGGTGGTAGAATATCTCGGCCTCTGTCATTACAACCTTTCCTCTCTCTGTCCATCCATTCGCTTCAATGTTGCATCTTGTAATTAATGTAAAATAAAATCCCATTGTGATTTGCGATTGTTTTATTATTGTGTGGTATATGAGGGGTGTGCGGACGGGACAGAGGGTGGGGAACAGTGGTTCTCTTTTCCTCTCGTCCCTTCCAACCGTGTGTGGGGCGCTTTGGGGCTGGAAAGGACAGTTATGTTTCACGGGGGTGGGGTGAATCCTGTTCTTTGTCCCCAAGGGTCATTGCATCCTCTGTGACTCGGCCTCAATTCAAGGCCGACTCTCAGGGCCCTCCGGATCCATTTTCCATTCGCTTCATTCCGAAATATTTCTGTGTTTAATTGGATGATATCACTGGTTAAATAAACCTGCAGCAGGCAATATAATTCATTTCACTCAGGATGTAATTATCGGTTTTCCAACTCTCTCACCCAACGTTCTCATTAGATTTTATTACAGTGAGGGAGAGAGGTGGAAAATAGGGAGGGTGCAAAACAGAGAGAGAGAAAGAAGCCTGAGAGGCAGGGAGAGGTGAGAAGATAAATTGCCGCTGTGGGGGTGTTGGAGGGGAATGTGTTTATGGGGTCCTCATCTCCACCATTCATTCTTATCGTGGCTAATTATCAAATGTAATTACTTGATTTCCCCTTCCCCCCCGCCCCCCCAATTCCATGATCACTTTAGCCCCGAGAGCTATATCTAATTTCTTCTTGAAATCACAAAAAGCCTGTGAATTCCACACATTCACCACCCTCTGACTGAAGAAACTTCTCCTCACCTCGGTTCTAAAAAGATTTGCCCCTTATCCTCAAAGTATGACAGCCAGTTCAGGGCACCCCACCATCGGTAAGATTATTTCTGAATCAACCCTGCCTAATCTTGTTAGAATGTTGGGCGGCATGGGCGGCATGGTAGCACAGTGGTTAGCACTGCTGCTTCACAGCTCCAGGGACCTGGGTTCGATTCCCGGCTTGGGTCACTGTGTGGAGTTTGCACATTCTCCTCGTGTCTGCGTGTGTTTCCTCCGGGTGCTCCGGTTTCCTCCCACAGTCCAAAGATGTGCGGGTTTCAGCAAGGCCTTTGACAAGGTCCCTCATGGGAGGTTAGTTAGGAAGGTTCAGTCGCTAGGTATACATGGGGAGGTAGTAAATTGGATAAGACACTGGCTCAATGGAAGAAGCCAGAGAGTGGTTGTGGAGGATTGCTTCTCTGAGTGGAGGCCTGTGACTAGTGGTGTGCTGCAGGGATCGGTGTTGGGTCCATTGTTGTTTGTCATCTATATCAATGATCTGGATGATAATGTGGTCAATTGGATCAGCAAGTTTGCTGATGATACAAAGATTGGATGTGTAGTGGACAGTGAGGAAGGTTTTCAAAGCTTGCAGAGGGATTTGGACCAACTAGAAAAATGGGCTGAAAAATGGCAAATGGAATTTAAGGCAGACAAGTGTGAGATATTGCACTTTGGAAGGACAAACCAAAGAAGAACGGACAGGGTAAATGGTAGGACTCTGGAGAGTGCAGTTGAACAGAGGGATCTGGGAATACAGGTACAGAATTCCCTAAAAGTGACGTCACAGGTGGATAAGGTCGTAAAGAGTGCCTTTGGTACATTGGCCTTTATAAATCGGAGTATCGAGTGTAAAAGTTGGAGCGTTATGATAAGGTTTATAAGGCATTGGTGAGGCCGAATTTGGAGTATTGTGTACAGTTTTGGTCACCTAGTTACAGGAAGGATGTAAATAAGATTGAAAGAGTGCAGAGAAGGTTCACAAGGATGTTGCCGGGACTTGAGAAGCTGAGTTACAGAGAGAGATTGAATAGGTTGGGACTTTATTCCCTGGAGCGTAGAAGATTGAGGGGAGATTTGATAGAGGTGTATAAGATTTTGATGGGGATAGATAGAGTGAATGCAAGCAGGCTTTTTCCGCTGAGGCTCGGGGAGAAAAAAAGCCAGAGGGCATGGTTTAAGGGTGAAAGGAGAAAAGTTTAAAGGGAGTATTAGGGGGGGCTTCTTCACGCAGAGTGGTGGGAGTGTGGAATGAGCTGCTGGATAAAGTGGTAAATGCGGGGTCACTTGTAACATTTAAGAAAAACTTGGACGGGTTCATGGATGAGAGGGGTGTGGAGGGATATGGTCCAAGTGCAGGTCAGTGGGACTAGGCATAAAATGTTTCGGCACAGACAAGAAGGGCCAAAAGGCCTGTTTCTGAGCTGTAATTTTCTATGGTTCTATGGTTCTAGGTTGATTGGCTATGCTAAAATTGCCCCTTCGTGAGATGCGTAGGTTAGAGGGATTGGTGGGTAAAATATGTAGGAATATAGCGGTAGGACGTGGGTGGGATTGTGGTCGGTGCAGACTCGGTGGGCCGAATGGCCTCTTTCTGTACTGTCGGGCTTCTATGAATTCTATGAATGTTATAAGTTTCTATGAGATCCCCTCGTTATTCTGAACTCCAATGAATATCATCCTAACCGACTTAGCCTCTCCTCACATGACAGACCTGTTATCCCAGGAATCAGCCTGGTAAACCATTACTGGACATTTTCTATAGTAAGGACATCCTTCCTCTGGTAAGGACATCAAAACTGTCGAAAGAAAACTCCAGGAGTGGCCTCTCCAATACTTTTTCCAACTGCAGCAAGTAATCCTTATCCCGATAAAGAAAACCTCTCGCTATGAAAACCAGCAGACCATTTGGCTTCATTACTGCCTGCTGGACCTGTGACTCTGAACAGCGTTCGATAAGGTCTCCCATGCAAGGCTTCTCAAAAAAGTGAGAGGGCATGGGATCCAAGGGGCTGCTGCCCGGTGGATCCAGAACTGGCTTGCCAAAAGAGGCAGAGGGAGGGTCTCGATGGGTCTTTTTCTGAATGGAGGTCGGTCACCAGTGGTGTGCCCCAGGGATGTGTTCTGGGACCCTTGCTGTTTGTCATTTTCATAAATGACCTGGATGAGGAGGCGGAGGGATGGGTTGGTAAGTTTGCCGACGGCACGAAGGTTGGTGGGGTTGTGGATAGTCTGGAGGGACGTCAGAAGTTACAGAGGGACATAGATAGGATGCAAGACTGGGCGGACAAGTGGCAGATGGACTTCAACCCAGATAAATGCGTTGTGGTCCATTTTGGGAGGACAAATGGGATGAAGGAGTACAATATAAAGGGAAAGACTCTTAGTACTGTAGAGGATCAGAAGGACCTTGGGGTCCGGGTCCATAGGACTCTAAAATCAGCCCCGCAGGTGGAGGAGGTGGTAAAGAAGGCGTATAGTGTGCTGGCCTTTATCAATCGAGGGACTGAGTTTAGGAGTCCGGGGATAGTGATGCAGCGATATAAGACCCTCGTCAGACCCCACTTGGAGTACTGTGCTCAGTTCTGGTCGCCTCACTATAGGAAGGATGTTGCAAAGATTGAAAGGGTGCAGAGGAGATTTATAAGGATTTTGCCTGGATTGAGTGGCATGCCTTATGAGGATAGGCTGAGGGAGCTCGGTCTTTTCTCCTTGGAGAGACGAAGGATGAGAGGAGACCTAATAGAGGTGTACAAGATGTTGAGAGGCATAGATCGTGTGGGTTCTCAGAGGCTTTTTCCCAGGGTGGAAATGTCTGCTACGAGAGGAAACAGGTTTAAGGTGATGGGGGTAGGTACAGGGGAGATGTTCGCGGTACGTTTTTCACACAGAGGGTGGTGGGCGAGTGGAATCGGCTGCCGTCAGTGGTGGTGGAGGCGAACTCAATCGGTTCTGTTAAGAGACTCCTGGATGAGAACATGGAGCTTAATAGGATGCAGGGTTATAGGTAGGTCCAGAAGGTAGGGATGTGTTCGGCACAACTTGTGGGCCGAAGGGCCTGTTTGTGCTGTAGTTTTTCTATGTTTCTATGTTTACCTGCCTAGTTCCGTGCAGTGAATGATGCATGATGACACCAAGGTTTTGATGAGTATTCGCCACACAATTTACACCCATTCAAATATTAACTTGTCTTCCTAATATTCCTCCCAGAGTCGATATCCTCACAGTGATCCACATTAAACTGCATCTGCCATGCGTATGACCACACCCTCAGCCAATCCAAATCACACTGAATATTCTCTGCACCCTCCTCACAGCTCACCCTCCCTCCCAGCTTTGTACCATCTGCAAATTTGGAGATGATGCATTCAGTAACACTGCTGGAAGACTAACTAAACCACATCCACTGGTTTCCCTCGGTCAACTCTACTAGTTCCACCCTCAAACAATTCCAAGATATTCCAATCATGATTTCCCTTTAGTAAATCCATGCTGCCTTTGTCTGATTATGGCATTGCCTTCCAAATGCCGAGTTATCAAATCCTTGAAATTTGACTCTTGCAACTTCCCCAGCACCGACGTTAGGCTCACTGGTCTATAGTTCACTGTTTTCTCTCTCCAGTCCTGTCTGAATACCGGGCTTGCATTAGCTACCCTCCAATCTGTAGGAATCAGCCCAGAGTCCAATAAAATTGGAAAATAACCACCATTGGACCTCTTATTCCCAGGAAGACTTCCTTAAGTACTCTGGGATGAAGGTTATCAGGACCTGGAGATTTATCCACCTTCAATCTCATCATTTTCCCCAAAACCATTTCTCTACAAATTCAAATTTCCTTCAGCTTCTCTCTAAAACTTGTTCCTCTCAGAACTTTTGGCATGCTATTCATGTCTTCTTTTCTGAAGATCGAAGCAATCTTCAATTTAATTCCTCAGCTATTACTTTGTCCCCGTTAGAGTATCTCCCATTTCTGACTGCAAAGGTCCTAGTTTGTCAATCTGTTTCTCTTTACATACCGATAGATATTTTTTGAAGTCAGTTGTCATGTTCCACGGTAGATTACTTTCATACCCTATTTTTCTTTCCTTAATCAATCCCTTGCTCCTCCCAAAAGGATGGATTTGTAAACAGTGATTGTGTTACTGAGGGTGAATCTGTGATGATGTGTTTTAGCTTTTCACCAAATTACACCTACAATTGTGTTTTAAGTCTGGCTGCTCCCATATTGCATTGAGATTGTGAGGTTAGGGCCGGTCAAGGACAGTAGTGGGAACTTATGTATGGAGTCAGTAAAGTAAAGATAGGCGAGGTGATGAATGAATACTTTTCTTCAGTGTTCAACAAGGAGAGTGGCCATGTTTTTGAGGAAGAGAAGGTGTTACAGGCTAATAGGCTGGAGGAAATAGATATTCGGAGGGAGGATGTCTTGGCAGTTTTGAATAAACTGAAGGTCGATAAGTCCCCTGGGCCTGATGAAATGTATCCTAGGATTCTTTGGTAGGCAAGGGATGAGATTGCAGAGCCTTTGGCTTTGATCTTTGGGTCCTCGCTATCCACGGGGATGGTGCCAGAGGACTGGAGAATGGCGAATGTTGTTCCTCTGTTTAAGAAAGGGAATAGAAATGACCCTGGTAATTATAGACCGGTTAGTCTTACTTCGGTAGTTGGTAAATTGATGGAAAAGGTCCTTAGAGATGGGATTTACGACCATTTAGAAAGATGCGGATTAATCCGGTATAGTCAGCATGGATTCGTGAAGGGCAAGTCGTGCCTCACAAATTTGATTGAATTTTTTGAGGAGGTAACTAAGCGTATTGATGAAGGTAGGGCAGTTGACGTCATATACATGGATTTTAATAAGGCATTTGATAAGGTCCCCCATGGTCGGCTTATGATGAAAGTGAGGAGGTGTGGGATAGAGGGAAAGTTGGCCGATTGGATAGGTAACTGGCTGTCTGATCGAAGACAGAAGGCGGTGGTCGATGGATAATTTTCGCATTGGAGGCAGGTTGCTAGCGGAGTTCCGCAGGGATCAGTGCTTGGTCGTCTGCTCTTTGTGATTTTTATTAATGACTTGGAGGAGGGGGCTGCAGGGTGGATCAGTAAATTTGCTGATGACACCAAGATTGGTGGAGTAGTGGATGAGGTGGAGGGCTGTTGTAGGCTGCAAAGAGACATAGATAGGATGCAAAGCTGGGCTGAAAAATGGCAAATGGAGTTTAACCCTGATAAATGTGAGGTTTTTTCATTTTGGTAGGACTGATTTAAATGTGGATTACACGGTCAAAGGTATGGTTCTGAAGACTGTGGAGGAACAGAGATATCATGGGGTCCATATCCACAGATCTCTAAAGGTTGCCACTCAAGTGGATAGATCTGTGAAGAAGGCCTATAGTGTGTTAGCTTTTATTAACAGGGGGTTGGAGTTTCAGAGCCGTGGGGTTATGCTGCAACTATACAGGACATTGGTGAGACCACATTTGGAATATTGTGTGCAGTTCTGGTCACCTCACGATAAGAAGGATGTGGAAGTGTTGGAAAGAGTGCAAAGGAGATTTACCAGGATGCTGCCTGGTTTGGAGGGTAGGTCTTATGAGGAAAGGTTGAGGGAGCTAGGGCTGTTCTCTCTGGAGCGGAGGAGGCTGAGGGGAGACTTAATAGAAGTTTATAAAATGATGAAGGGGATAGATAGAGTGAACGTTCAAAGACTATTTCCTCGGGTGGATGGAGCTATCACAAGAGGGCATAACTATAGGGATCGTGGTGGGAGATATAGGAAGGATATCAGAGGTAGGTTCTTTACGCAGAGAGTGATTGGGGTGTGGAATGGACTGCCTGCAGTGATCGTGGAGTCAGACACTTTAGGAACATTTAAGCGGTTATTGGATAGGCACATGGAGCACACCAGGATGATAGGGAGTGGGATAGCTCGATCTTGGTTTCAGATTAAGCTCGGCACAACTTCGTGGGCCGAAGGGCCTGTTCTGTGCTGTACTGTTGTATGTTCTATGTTCTATCTTGCTGTGCAGGATGACCAGCAACATTTCCGAAATGAGACAGGAACATTTTATTTTCCTCAGAAACCCTCTAACCCTCCTGCTGCTGACCTTAGTCTACACACCTTGGACAGTGACCCCTCTGCTCAGGGGAAGAAGTTTCTTCTTAACGATCCTAACTTTGTCCCTCATAATTTTGAACACCTCAATGATGTCCGCACTCCGCCTTCACTGTTCTGTGGAAAGCAACCCCAGACTAACCAGCCTGTCTTCACTGCAGAAACACTGCTGCCTTGGTAACATCCTGGTGAATCTCCTTTGCGTTCCTTCTAGAGCAATCACATCCTCCGTCCAGTGAGGTCACCAGAACTCCTCACAGTCCTCGAGCTGAAGACAAATGACTGTTTCATACATCTCCATCATGACCTCCCTGCTCCTATCTTCGATACATCAGCTAAAAAAGAAAATTGTCAGTTCTGCCTTCTTAAGCAGCTGATCATCAGAAGTTCCCCACTGGAACGGAAAACAATAGAAGATTTATGTTCTTTCTTGAGTTAAACAGAAATTAAATTTTAAAAAATCCAAAGAGCAGTTGTCCAGTCACAAACTCAACATAAAAAAATAAATGAACTAACATCAAAAGAGTGAAAAAAATATGCAAGTAAAACAGGCTGTGATAAAGAGCATTCAGCACATATTCCAAAATTAAGATCATTCTTGACAGATTTCATTGAATAATGTTCACAATTATCAGGAATGATCTGGTCGATGTCCGACACATGGCGTTTCTAGATACCTTCAGTAAGTTAACAGACTTCAGTAAACTCAGAGCAAGTGGAGTTAGAGGACCAGCAGCAGAATGACTAGAAGCTGGTTACAAAGACACAACACAGGCAGTGGGAGTTAAAGGGATTTACTCTGATTGCTGGAAGGTGGGAAGTGGTTTTCCACAAGGATCAGCGCTGGGATCACTTTCCTTCACCATTTACATCAACAAAATGGAATAGGGAAGCAAAATTATAGTTTCAAAAATTACCAACCAATCCAAACTGAGAATGAGAATGAGCAGAGTGGAAGAATACAACTCAACACAATAACACATTAATAATAAATTATAAACTTGCAAATTGGATATTGGAATTGGAAATTAATTTCACCACAGCTCAGTGTCAGGTTCTTCATTCTGATCAGAACAATATGTTTCCCAATCACTCTGTAGAAATCAAGGATCTGAATGTTTTCGAGGAGTTCAGGGCTTCAGGTGATCAGATTCACAAATCGCTTTCAGAAGCAACACAGTTTAGACAGAACCACAACAACCCAGAAAAAAATCCATTGGAGTTCATTTATAGATTAATGGAAAGGTGAACAATTCACAAAATGCTTGACAATCACTGAATACTGCACGGTTTGTAATTGGTTTGTTTAAATATCAGGAAGTCGCTGAAACCTCTTTCTTTTCAATACAAAGCCAAGGTATGGAGAAATTTCACATCATCCACTGATCACCAAACAAAGCCAAACTCTTCCTGTTTTCAACATATTCCAAAGATAAAAGACTGAGGCAGCTCCACCGAATGGACATCTCACTCACCAAATTAAAATAGGATATATTTAAAATTGAAACAACTTATTTCATTGCAATTCTTTTCCGAAACACAATACAATTCTACTTGGACAGATGATGCCAGATATTAATGGAGACTTCGATCAGATATTCCACTCAGGTTAAAGAACCACAATCAGTACAATTTTACACTGACAAATATACCCTGCAATACTTGTTCACTGGTGTCAGGTATTCCACTCTGGTTAGTGACCCACACTCAAATTTCCATTATATTCTTACTCCCACTGAACATTATTTCAGAGAGATCACCTTCATTGAGGTCCAATCTTACAATAGATAAGATTGAGTAGTTCACTCCTCAATACATTAACTTCATTGAGTAGTGAGCCCGTGAATAACATACAGAGCTCATTATCAGTTGATGAAAAGGATTAAAACCACAGAGATACTTCAGGCCATTTGATTTAAGTAAATTACATAGTTGACCTGGTGTCTTTATAACAGTGACCACGAGATCAGCATGGAGCATTTTCAGTCAGAGTTTAGAATCAGAGAGCCGTTCACACACAGATTTACACAACCTCAATGGTTAGAGTCACTCACCGGGAACACCAATAATGGCGATGATTGGGTAGATTATTTTATCAGCTATTCGAATTGGAATCATAATTTTCAGTGTGAAGCTGCTGGCAGTCTCTCTGACTTTAACATCTGATGTTATATATTCCCAAAGCCTTTAATTTATACACTGTAAAGTCACCTTAGGGACATTGTGTCAGAAACCTGGTTTGAAGTTTTTTAAAAATATATGAACAAACAGATTCCGACATTGAGTGCAGTGATGGAAATATTCATTTTTAGTATTGACTTATTTCCAAACACTGGATTCTGTTGATCACATTTATCAACTAATAACAAGTAGAAAGATGCTGTCCACTCAAACACCATCAGACCCACCTCGAGATCTCAGATAGTTTCAGTGATATCTGTTCCTGGATTGTGACATTTCAGTAATTGAGTCCCAATTGTTACCGTGTCTTTCTGTGTGATCTTTAACTGTGGACACTCTGTGATGTAATTTCAGTGGGTTAGAGTTTAGCATAAATTGCAAAATTCTGTTGATCAATAATTTGCAACTATTTAGTCTACAAAGAAATGTGTTTTTTATCCCGAAATCTACTGCAGCTTCTCAAACTGAAAAAATATTCAGAAACAATGGGACATCTCAGAAAATTCAGGCCCTGCAGCAGATACAATCACATCACCTCTCAGAGCAGTAAAATGACAGATTTATCTCTGACCAGCAATGCACAGGCTCCAAATGACACTGGACCCACATCTGATACAGTGTTCAGAAACGTGCCCAGATGTGGAAGGAGAGAGATGATCACGAGAGACAGCGACGGCTTGTGGGATGGGCTGAATCTAGAAAGGGTGCGAGGCTGGGAAAATGAATGGATAAGAGTGGGAGAGGAAGACTCTGAGCGAGTGAAAGTGAAAAAGAGGAAGACAGAAGGATAGATGGGTCGGGAGTGAGGGCGTGATGATGCGGGAAGCCGTTATTGTGAGAGGAATGGTGTTTATAACAGTAACTTAACTAAGAGAGAAGTCAGGTCCGCTGGCTATGAGGAGAGGTTGAATAAATCAGGATTGTTTTCACTGGAAAGACGAAGGCTGAGGGGAGACCTGATAGAGGTCTACAAAATTGTGGGAGGCACAGACAGGGTGGATAGTCAGAGGGTTTTCTCCGAGGGTGGAAGGTTCAGTTACAAGGGGACAGTGGTTCCAAATGCAGGATGAAATATTAAGGGAGATGTGTGGGGGATGTTTTCCACACAGAGAGTGTCGGTGCCTGGAATGCGCTGCCAGGGGAGGTGGTGGAATCAGGAACATTAGCAACATTTAAGAGGCATCTGGATTGATGCATTAATAGGAGGTAAGAGGGATACTGACCGAGTAAGCGCAGCAGGTTTTATTTTAAAATAAGGCATTATGATCAGCACAGGTTTGGAGAGTGATAGAAACCCTACAACACAGAAAGAGGCCATTCGGCCCATCGAGTCTGCACCGACCACAGTCCCACCCAGGCCCAGCCCCCATATCCCTACATATTTACCACTCATCCCTCTAAACTACGCATCTCAGGACTCTAAGGGCAATTTTAGCACGGCACATCAACCTAACCAGCACTCTTTGGACTGTGGGAGGAAACAGGGGCACCCGAAGGGAACCCACGCAGACACGAGGAGAATGTGCAAACTCCACACAGACAGTGACCCAAGCCGCGAATCGAACCCAGGTCCCTGGAGCTGTGAAGCAGCAGTGCTAACCATTGTGCGACCGTGCCGCCCTAGGTCAAAGGGCCTATTCCTGTGCTGTCCATTTCTTTGCCTTTGTTCTTTGAGCGTCTGCATCAGGAAAGACACAACTGGGGTAAGAGAGAGTGAGACAAATCAGACCACAAGACTGTGCTCCTGCGACAGGCTGACACACAAAGGCTAAAGCGGGATGATCCATTCAATAATGTCATGCAATGTTGTTCTGAGGAATCGAATGATCTCCTACGTGACTGCGGAGAGTCCGTGGACTGGTCAGTATTTAAAAACTCTGTGACCAGCCTGAACGAGTACGTCACTACAGCAACTGACTTCATTAGGAAGTGTGTAGAAGACGGTGTGCCCAAGAAGATATTGTGTGTGTTACCCAACGAGAAACCATGAATGAACAGGGATATTCACTGCTTTCTGAGGTCTCGGTCTGAGGCGTTCAACTCTGACCGATATAGGAAAGCCAGATATGATCAAACAAGCAGCGTGCCTTAATGACGATCATCCGATGGCTCTGACATCCACCGAAGTAGCAAGGATCGAGAGCGTCAAGATTTTAGGTGTCCACTAACAACTTGTACAGTTCCCCCATTGCTGACACTATAGTTAAGAAAGCCCACCAACATCTCTACTTTCTCATAAGACTAAGGAAATTTGGAATGTCAGCTACAACTCTCACCAACTTTTACAGATGCTCCAGAAAGCATTCTTTCTGGTTGCATCACAGCTTGGTCTGGCTCCTGCTGTGCCCAAGACCGCAAAAAATTACAAACGTTCGTGAATATAGCCCAATCCATCACGCAAACCAGCCTCTTATCCACTGACTCTGTCCACACTTCTTGCTGTCTCGGCAAAGCAGCCAGAATTATCAAGGACCCCATGCACCACGGACATTCTCTCTTCCACCTTTTTCCATGGGGAAAAAGATACAAAGGTCTGAGGTCAGGTACCAACCGACTCAAGAACAGCTTCTTCCGTGCTACCATCAGAGTTTTCAATGGATCTACCTCGCATTAAGTTGCTCTTTCTGTGTACCCGAGCTGTGGCTGAAGCACTGCATTCTGCAGTCTTTCATTTCCTTCTCTATGAACTCTTCTCTTGAAGAGTATAGGGGGGTGTGGGAGTAGAGTTAAGAGAGAAATCAGGAGGGCACAAAGGGGACACGAGATTATTTTGACAGTTAAGGCGAAGGAGAATCCAAAGAGCTTCTACAAGTACAGAAATTGCAAAAGGGTAACAAGGGAGAGAGTAGGGCTTCTTATGGTTCAACAACGTCATCCATGTGCGGATCCACAAGGGATTGGTGAGATCCTAAATTAAATATTTCTCATCCATATTTACTGTTGAGAGAAGCATGGATGTTGGGGAACTTGGGGGAATAAATAGTGATGTCTTGAGGAGTGTACGTATTACAGAGAAAGAGCTGCTGGAAGTCTTAAAGCGCATCAAGGTTGATAAATCCCCGGGACCTGATGAAGTGTATCCCAGGACATTGTGGGAGGCTAGGGAGGAAATTGCAGGTCGCCGAGCCGAGATATTTGAATCATCGATAGTCACGGGGGAGGTGCCTGAAGATTGGAGAGTGGCAAATGTTGTGCCTTTGTTTGAAAAGGGCTACAGGGAAAAGCCTGGGAACTACAGGCCAGTGAGCATCACATCTGTGGTGGGTAAGTTGTTGGAAGGTATTTTGAGAGACAGGATCCACAGGCATTTAGAGATGCAAGGACTGATCAGGAACAGTCAGCATTGCTTTGTGAGTGGAAAATCATGTCTCACAAATTTGATTGAGTTTTTTGAAGTGGTAGCCAAGAAGGTAGATGAGGGCAGTGCAGTTCATGTTGTCTGCATGGATTTTAGCAAAGCCTTTGACAAGGTACCGCAGAGTAGGTTGTTGCATAAGATTACATCTCACGGGATCCAGGGTGAGGTATCTAACTGAATACAAAATTGGCTTCTTGCCAGAAGCCAGAGGGTAGTTGCAGAGGGTTGTTTTTCAAACTGGTGGTCTGTGATCGGTGCTGGGTCCACTGTTATTTGTCGCTTATATTAATGATTTGAATGAAAATATAGGAGGCATGGTTAGTACGTTTGCAGATGATACCAAGATTGGTGGCACAGTGGACAGTGAAGAATGTTATCTCCGATTGCAACAGCATCTTGATCAATTGGGCCAGTCGGCTGACGATTGGCGGATGGCGTTTAATTTAGATGAATGCAAGGTGATGCATTTTGGGAGATTGTACCAGGGCAGGACTTACTCAGTTAATGGGGAGCGTTACAGAACAAAGAGATCAAGGGGTACATATTCCTTACGCCTTGAAAGTGGAGTCACAGGTGGACAGAGTATTGAAGAAGGCATTCAGCATGCTTGGTTTCATCGGTTAGAACATTGAATACAGGAGTTGATACGTGTTGTTGAAATTGTACAAGACATTGGTAAGGCCACACTTGGAATACTGTGTACAGTTCTGGTTACCCTATTATAGAAAGGATATTATTAAACTAGAAAGAGTGCAGAAAAGATTTACAGGGTTGCTACCGGGACTTAATGTTTTGAGTTATAAGGAGAGGCTGGAGAGACTGGGGTTTATTTCTCTGGAACATAGAAGGCTGAGGGGGGGATCTTATAGAGGTCTAAAAATAATGAGGGGAATAGATCAGCTGGATAGTCAATATCTTTTCCCAAAGGTAGGGGAGTCTAAAACTAGAAGGAATATGTTTAAGGTGAGAGGAGAGAGAGGGGCATTTTTTTTTCACACAGAGGGTGGTGAATGTCTGGAACATGTTGCCAGAGGCAGTAGTAGAGGCTGGTACAATTCTGCCTTTTAAAACGCTTTTAGACAGTTACATGGGTAAGATGGGGAAAGAGGGATATGGGCCAAACACGGGCAATTGGCATTCGCTTAGATTTAAAAAAAAAGGTGGCATAGACAAGCTCGGCAGAAGGGCCTGTTTCCAAGCTATAAACCTCTATGACTCGATGACAAGTATGCTTTGTCTATATAGAGCGCAGGAAATGATACTTTTCACTGTATGCTAATTCATGTGACAATACTAAATCAAATCAATTGAAAATCATTATGAAGCGCTTTGAAAGGTTATTCATGGCACAAATCACATCTAGGCTCCCAGATTGCTTGGATTCACGACATTTCGCCTACCATCCCAATCGGTGCACAACATACGCCATGTCCCTGGCCCTGCACTCAACCCTGGAACACCTAGATAACAAAGACACCTGTGTTGGACTGCAATTTATTGACTCGAGCTCAGCCTTCAAAGAACAAAGAACAAAGAAAATAACAGCACAGGAACAGGCCCATCGGCCCTCCAAGCCTGCGCCGACCATGATGCCTGCCGAAACTAATACTGTCTGCACTTACGGAGTCAATCTCCTTCCATTCCCATCCTATTCATGTATTTGTCTAGTTGCCCCATTAAATGCCACTACCATACCAGCTCCCACCACCTTCCTGGGCAGCCCCTTCCAGACATTCATCCTCTATGTAAAAAACTTGCCTCGCACATCTCCTCTCAACTTTCTCTACACACCTTAAACTTATGTCCCCTAATTCTTACTTGAACACCATTATTCCTCCGAAACTCATCTCCAAACTCTGTGACCTGGGCCTCGACACTTCCCTCTCTGACTGGATCCTGAACTTCCTAATCCACAGACCATAAGTGAGGATAGGCACAAACACCTTCTCCACGATCATCCTCAACACCGGTGACCCACCAGAATGTATCATCAGCCCTCTATTCGACTCCTTATACGTCTATGTCTGTGGAGCCAAATTCCTCTCCAATTCCATTTTCAAGTTTGCTGACGACACCACCGTCGTGGATCAGATCTCAAACAATGATGAGACAGAATACAGGAATGAGATAGAGAATCTGGTGAACTGGTGCAGTGACAATAATCTTTCACTCAATGTCAACAAAACGAAGGAGATAGTCATCGACTTCAGGAAGCGTAGCGGAGAATCTGTCCCTGTCTACATCAATGGTGACGAAGTAGAAGTGGTTAGCAGCTTCTAGGCTTTAGACGTCTCGTTCACTAAGAACCTGACCTGGTCCCCCCATGCCCGACACTATAGTTAGGAAAGCCCACCAATGCCTCTACTTTCTTACAAATTTGGCATGTCAGCCATGGCCTTCACCAACCTTGACAGATGTGCAATATAAATAATTATTTCTGGTTGTATCACAGCTTGGTTTGGCTGCTGCTCTGCCCAAGGATCCAAGAAACTACAAATGTGCTTGGATGTAGCCCAGTCCATCACGCAAACCAGCCTCCCATCCATTGACTCTGTCTGCACTTCCTGCTGCCTCTGAAAAACAGCCAGCATTATTAAGGACCACATGAACACCGGACATTCTCTTTTCCACCTTCTTCCGTCGGGAAAAATTTATAAACGTCTGAAGTCACGTACCAACCTCCGTATGAACAGCTTTTTCTCTGCTGCTATCAGACTTTTGAATGGAACTACCTCACACTGAGTGTATTCTTTTACACCCGAGCTATGACCGTGACGCAAAATTCTTCACCCGCTCCTTTTTTTCTCGATGTACGGCATGCATTGTATGTATAACAGGCAGGAAAGAATACATTTCACTCCACACTAATACATGTGGCAGCATTAAATCAAATTGATCAAATTGAATCAAAGTGGTCTGAGAGTGTGATGTTTACAGCTAGGGGAATAGGCCGAGGAACACAGATTGAGGTGAGTAAGTGAGATGTGTAATTTTAATGAGAGAGAGGGGCAGGTGTATGGGCAGAATTGAATTGATTTGAATTGAATTGAAAGTAATTAAGTGTTAAGATACTTGAGGATTGTTTGGAAGACAGACATAATCAATATGCAATCCCCAGTGAGATCAGGAACACATCCCCATTCTCTCTCCACTCCCTGTGTTGCAGGGACTTGCTGCAAGTATTTTCGGGGCTTGTGTGGTGGTCAGGTTTTATTGAAATGTTTTTCTTTTGAAACATGAGCAACAGGGGAAAGAAGAGTGTGTGAGGGAGAGGTTTTGAGAGAGTGAGTGAGAGATTGAGAGAGTGAGTGAGATTGTTGCTCCATTTCACCAGACTGACTCTATCCTCCTGACAGCGGTTAATCTCTTCATTTTCCACCTTCCATGCGGACGTCATCAGGAAACACTCAGTCAGTTTGGATCATTTATGTTGCAGTGTTTATAATAGTTAATCACATGACTGTCATCAAACAGGCACAATGTTGTTTCTGGGTCTGACAGTGTGGAGTGGACAGAGAATGGGGATTTGAACATGTCCGTGTGTTAGCTCCCAAAATTAGTATTTGACACTTGGTTTGTTGTTGTAGGGGGAATGTCCTCAACATACGGGGAAACAGATTTAGGACTGAGCTAAGGAGAAACCTCTTCACACCAAGGGTTGTGAATCTGTGGAATTCCCTGCCCAGTGAAGCAGTTGACGCTACCTAATTGAATGTTTTTAAGTCAACGAAAGATAGATTTTTGAACAGTAAAGGAATTAAGGGTTATGGTGAGCGGGCGGGTAAGTGGAGCTGAGTCCACGAAAACATGATCCATGATCTTATTGAATGGTGGAGCAGGCTCGAGGGGCCAGATGGCCTACTCCTGCTCCTAGTTCTTATGTTCTTACATTTTTATGTTTACTCCGGGCATCAATTTTATGCATAACACTGGGCACCTTATTACAGACACCGGCTGTTCACTAAGGTCATCCAAGTGCTTGAAATTAGTGAGCACGTAAATAACCATGGGAGAGCTCAGCATGCGTTTGTGTATGTGTGTGTATGTGTGTGTGTGTGTGTGCGTGCATGTGTGTGTATGTGTGTGCATGCGTGCAAAATGTTCTGTGTGTCTGTTAGTGTGTGCATGTGTGTGCATGGTTTTCTGTTTCTCTGTCAGCATATGTGTGAAAGATCATGTGTGTGCGTTTCATGTATGCGTGTGTGTGTGTGTGTGTGTGTGTCAGCGACTATATGTCAATGTGTATTCGTGTGAGAATGTATACACGCACACAAATGTGTTTACATGTGATGAAGATTGTCAGAATATACAACAAGATATTGATCGGCTGGAAAATTGGGCGGAGAAATGGCAGATGGAATTTAATTCAGGCAAATGCGAGGTGATATATTTTGGGCGATCGAATTCGGGTGGGAGCTGTAAAATAAATGGCAGAACCATCAGGAGCACAGACACACAGAGAGATCTGGGAGGACAGGTCAACAGATTTATAAAAGTGGCAGCACAGGTGGAGAAGGTGGTGAAGAAAGCATATGGAATGCTTGTCTTCATCAGGCAGGGCACCGAGTATAAAATTTGGCAAATTATGTTACAGTTGTATGAAAGATTGGTTTGGCCACATTTGGAATCGTGTGTCCAATTTTAGTTTCCACACTGCCAGAAGGATGTGGAGGCTTTGGAGAGGGCACAGAAAAGGTTTACCAGGATGTTGCCTGATATCAGCTATGAGGGGAGATTGAATAAACTGGAGTTTTTTGAGGAAGTGACAAAAACGGTTGATGAAGGAAGGGCCGTGGATGTCGTCTATATGGATTTCAGTAAGGCATTTGACAAAGTCCCACATGGCAGTTTGGTTAAGAAGGGTAAGGCTCATGGGATACAAGGAGAAGTGGCTAGATGGGTGGAGAACTGGCTTGGCCATAGGAGACAGAGGGTAGTGGTCGAAGAGTCTTTTTCCGGCTGGAGGTCTGTGACCAGTGGTGTTCCGCAGGGCTGTGTACTGGGACCTCTGCTATTTGTGAAATATATAAATGATTTGGAAGAAGGTGTAACTGGTGTAATCAGCAAGTTTGCGGATGACACGAAGATGGCTGGAATTGCGGATAGCGAAGAGCATTGTCGGGCAATACAGCAGGATATAGATAGGCTGGAAAATTGGGCGGAGAGGTGGCAGATGGAATTTAATCTGGATGAATGCGAAGTGATGCATTTTGGAAGAAATAATGTAGGGAGGAGTTATACAATAAATGGCAGAGTCATCAGGAGTATAGAAACACAGAGGGACCTAGGTGTGCAAGTCCACAAATCCTTGAAGGTGGCAACACAGGTGGAGAAGGTGGTGAAGAAGACATATGGTATGCTTGCTTTTATTGGACGGGGTATAGAGTATAAAAGCTGGAGTCTGATGATGCAGCTGTATAGAACGCTGGTTAGGCCACATTTGGAGTACTGCGTCCAGTTCTGGTCGCCGCACTACCAGAAGGACGTGGAGGCATTGGAGAGAGTGCAGAGAAGGTTTACCAGGATGTTGCCTGGTATGGAGGGTCTTAGCTATGAGGAGAGATTGGGTACACTGGGGTTGTTCTCCTTGGAAAGACGGAGAATGAGGGGAGATCTGATAGAGGTATACAAGATTATGAAGGGTATAGATAGGGTGAACACTGAGAAGCTTTTTCCCAGGTCGGAGGTGACGATCACGAGGGGTCACGGGCTCAAGCTGAGAGGGGCGAAGTATAACTCAGACATCAGAGGGACGTTTTTTACACAGAGGGTGGTGGGGACCTGGAATGCGCTGCCAAGTAGGGTGGTGGAGGCAGGCACGTTGACATCGTTGAAGACTTACCTGGATAGTCACATGAGCAGCCTGGGAATGGAGGGATACAAACGATTGGTCTAGTTGGACCAAGGAGCGGCACAGGCCCGGAGGGCCGAAGGGCCTGTTTCCTGTGCTGTACTGTTCTTTGTTCTTTGTTCTTTGAATTGTTCTCCCTGGAAAGACGGAGCCTTAGTGGCCACTGGATAGAAGTTTATAAAATTATGAGAGATATAGATAGGGTGAAGAGTTGGAAGATTTTTCCAGGGCAGAAGTGACAATCACAAGGGGGCACAAGTTCGAGATAAGGGGGGAAAGTTTCAGTGGAGATGTGCGGGAGAAGTTCTTTTACACAGAGGGTGGTGGGGGCCAAGTGAGGCAGTTACTTCAGCCGCATTTAAGACTTATCCTGAAAGGCATATGAACAAGCGGGGAATAGCGGGATATAAGCGGTTGGTCTCGATAGGTAAATAGATCAGCGCAGGCTTGGAGGGCCGGCCTTTCCTGTGCTGCACTGTTCTTTGTTCTTTGATTGTGTGTATGTTTGTGTGTTTGTGTCTGTGTTTGTGTGTGTATGTGTGTTTGTGTTTCTGAGAGAGACAGAGAGAGAGAGAAATTTTCAGTGAGATTGTGTATGTGAGCGTGTGTGCGTGAGCCTGTGTGTGAGGGTATGTGTGAAGGAGTTGGTGAGGATGATTTTAACGTAGAAATTTAGAAACTAAAAGCAGGAAGAGGAAATTCTGCCCTTTCGAATGTTCCGCCACACTTTATGATCAAGGCTGACCATCAAATACTGTACGCTGACCCCGACTTTCCCACATATCCCTTGATCCCTTTAGCTATATCGACTTTATTGCTCAAATCACACAATGTTTTGGCCTCAGCTACATTCTGTGGGAGTGAATTCCACACATTCATCACCCTCTGGGTGAAGAAATTTCTCCTCACCTCAGTTCTAAAAAGTTGACCTCTTATCCTCAAACTATGACCCCTAGTGCAGAACGCCCCCACCATCGGGAACATTCTTTCTGAATCGACCCTGTCTAACCCTGTTAGAAATTTATCATTGATATGAGACCTTTTTAAACTCCAATTGTGTTTAGATGTGTGATTATGTGTCAGAGTTTGTTACTGTGAGACTGCATGCGTGGATGTATGTATGAATGCTTATCTGTCTGTGAGAATGAGAGTCTAGGATTTATTGACTCAGTGTGTGGTTGTCTGTGTGAAATAGTGTGAGGGAATGTGTTTGTGAGAGGGTGTGTGTGTGTGTGTGTGTGTGTGTGTGTGTGTCTGTGAGAGTGAGAGTGTAAGATTTACTGACTCTGTGTGATTGTCTGTGTGAGATAGTGTGAGAGAATGTGTTTGTGAGACGGTGTGTGTCAGTGTGATTTTGTCTGTGTGTGAGAGAGCGGGAGCTCTGCATGTGAGAGAGTGGCAATGTGAGAGAGACAGAGACGGACAAATTGACCAAGTGTCTATTGGAGACAGACACACAGAGAGACGCAGGGAAAGATCCCCCAATTTTGAAAATATTGTTGGTTTACAATCGGCCACAGGCTGTTTGAGAATTCATGACCAAATATATCATGGAGTGACATTGTGGAAAATTGGCACTGCGAACACAGAAGCACACAGACATAAACTTGGACAGACACACACACACACACACACAACACACACACGCAGACACACAAACATGGTGGCAGAGAAACAGACAGTGACTGATTAACATTTTGATTTCTAACAAATAAAAGACCTGTTTAAACAGTCACTGGAGAGTGAGATTAAACCAGCAAACTCACACAGCCGGGACAGGATTAAGCACAAAATGGAGACTCGAAGATACAGCAGGGCTGACAGCAAACTGCGCACTGTGATCAGAATTCTGAGAGAAAGAGTAAAAGATATACGATGTCTTCAACAAGCTTGCAGATGGAGTGCAGTATAGATAAGCATGGTTGCTGCCAGATGGGTCTGTCACTACAGGATAGCCCTCCTGTCCCATGCGTTCACAGGAAGGTCGACCGATGTCAAGCCGGCGTTCTATTCGGAGCACTGCCACCTCCTGGACGACTGTCACCGACAGAAAACACAGAAAGTGGGCGAGGCAAACATTGAAGCTGAATGTAAAACTGTTGACCCCGGAGAACCTTGAGGAACTCAAAAGTGATTACAAAGATTGGAGAATCGTGAAACCCTGAATTTGATTTGATTTACTATTGACGCATGGATTGGGATACAGGGAAAATGCTTGTTTCTTGCGCACTGTACAGACAAAGCATACCATTCACAGAGTACATAGAGGGGACGGAAACGAGAGAGTGCAGTGTAGTGTTACAGTCATAGCTAAGGTGTAGAGAAAGATCAACTTAATGCGAGGTAGGTCCATTCAAAAGTCTGACAGCAGCAGGCAAGACGCCGTGCTTGAATCGGTTGGTACGTAACCTCTGACTTTTGTATCTTTTTCCCGACTGAAGAAGGTGGAAGAGGGAATGTCCGGCGTGCGTAGGGTCCTTAATGATGCTGGCTGCTTTTCCAGAGGCAGCGGGAAGTGTAGACGGAGCCAATGAATGGGAGGCTGGTTTGAGTGATGGACTGGGTTTTGCTCATGACCGTTTGTAGTTTCTTGCGGTCCTGGGCAGAGCAGCCGCCATACCAAGCTGTGAGACAACCTGAAAGAATGCTTTCTATGGTGCATCTGTAGAAGTTGGTCAGAGTCGTAGCTGACAGGCCAAATTTCCTGAATTGAGTCTCCATCGCTTCGTTGGCAATCTATTAAGGGGAACATCTGGAGTTTCTTCATCCTGAATGGAGTTCAGAAAGCGAGGGAGAGATGAGGGGAATGTCCCGACTCCGAAAAACCATCTGCTCTGGCTGCGGTCGATGGGGGTCGTTACCAAGGAGGATTGCCAGGAGTTGAAGAAACCAGGAGATCACCCGGATAAATATTTCCCCGGGCCTGAAGGTAATGATTCGCTTTCCAACCCTCTGACTTTGTTACTGTGGGGAGACTTTGGCCCATTGTCCATATCAGTGACAGGGAACTCAGTGCTACCTTACAGAAAGAGACGGTAGGAGCACCTCGCTTGACTGGAGTTAACACAGGCCTGGATTACATCAACTGCTTCACCAACAGAGTCGAGAAACGACTTCCTGTATTGAATGTTCCTGAATTCCAGCAAGTTACCTGTTTAATCCTTTTCCTGGCTCTGTCTCTTGCCCTTGCTCTTCACAATATGTTTTGTCTCTGCCTGGCAGTGATAATTCACTGGGAATGTTCCAGAGACCTGAACACTTGAGGCTAACACTGGTGCACTACTGAGGCCGTACTGTTGGAGGATCAGTACTGAGGGAGTGCCACACTGTCAGAGAGTCAGTACTGAGGAAGAGCCGCCCTGTCAGAGGGTCAGTGCTGAGGGAATGCTGCACTGTCAGAGGGTCAGTACTGAAGGAGTGCCGCACTTTCAGATGGTCAATACTGAGGAAGTGCCGCACTGTCAGAGGGTCAGTACTGAGAGAGCACCGCACTGTCAGAAGGTTAGTACTGAGGGAGTGCTGCACTGTCAGAGGGACAGTGCTGAGGAAGTACTGCACTGCCAGAGGTTCAGTACTGAAGAAGTGCTGCACTGTCAGAGGGTCACCACTGAGGGAGTGATGCACTGTCAGAGGGTCAGTACTGAGGGAGTGCTGCACTGTCAGAGAATCAGTAAAGAGAGAGCACCGCATTGTCGGAGGGTCAATACTGACGGAGTGACGCACTGTCAGATGGTCAGTACTGAGGGAGTGCCTCACTGTCAGAGAGTCAGGACTGAGAGTCCACCGCACTGTCAGAATGTTAGTCCTGAGGGAGTGCTGCACTGTCAGAGGGTCAGTGCTGAGGGAGTGCTGCACTGTCAGAGGGTCAGTGCTGAGGAACTACTGCACTCTCAGAGGGTCAGTGCTGAAGGAGTGCTGCACTGTCAGAGGGTCAGTGCTGAGGGTGTGCCGCACTGTCAGAGGGTCAGATTGAGGGAGTGCCGCACTGTCAGAGGGTCAGTGCTGAGCGTATGCCGCACTGTCAGAGGGTCAGTGCTGAGGGAGTGCTGCACTGTCAGAGGGTCAGTGCTGAGGGAGTGCTGCACTGTCAGAGGGTCAGTGCTGAAGGAGTTCCGCACTGTCAGAGGGTCAGTGCTGAGCGTGTGCCGCACTTTCAGAGGGTCAGATTGAGGGAGTGCCGCACTGTTAGAGGGTCAGTTCTGAGGGAGTGCTACACTGTCAGTGGGTCAGTACTGAGGGAGTCCTGCGCTGTCAGACGGTCCGTACTGAGGGAGTGCCGCACTGTCAGAGGGTCAGTGCTGAGGGAGTGCTGCGCTGTCAGAGGGTCAGTACTGAAGGAGTCCTGAACTGTCAGAGGGTCAATGCTGAGGGAGTGCCGCACTGTCAGAGGGTCAGATTGAGGGAGTGCCGCGCTGTCAGAGGGTCAGTACTGAGGGAGTGCTGCACTGTCAGAGAGGTAGTGCTGAAGGGGTGCTGCACTGTCAGAGGATCAGGGCTGAAGGAATTCCGCACTGTCAGAGGGCCATTGCTGAGGGAGTGCCGCACTGTCAGAGGTTCAGATTGAGGGAGTGCCGCACTGTCAGAGGGTCAGTGCTGAGGGAGTGCTGCACTGTCAGGAGGTCAGTGCTGAGGGATTGCCGCACTGTCAGAGGGTCAGTGCTGGGGGAATGCTGCACTGTCAGAGGTCCGTATTGAGGGAGTGCCGCGCTGTCAGAGGGTCAGTGCTGAAGACCTTTCGCACTGTCAGAGTGTCAGTACTGAGGGAGTGCCGCACTGTCAGAGGGTCAGTGCAAAGGGAGTGCTGCTCTGTCAGAGGGTCAGTGCTGAGGGAGTGCTGCACTGTCAGAGGGTCAGTGCATTAGATAGTTAAACCTACCCCTTCAGTACCTTCCTAGGCACATGGTGCATCTGAATCTGAATTTGGCTCTCCTCCCTCATCTCCACGAATGAAATATTCGTGTTCTGTGAATATCTTGCATCCCAAAATGGTTTAGTTATAATAAATACAAACAAGATACTGTATGATAATGTTTGTTATGAATTGGTACCAGTTATATTAGATTTTACTAAAATTAATTTCCAAGATTGATGTTCCTCTCAACTTAGAGAATTATATTTTCATTTAACACAGAAGTTGTGAAATCAAGAAGTAAGAAAGGAGGTGCAAGAATGGTTTGGTGATTCCAAAGGTCGCTAGAGCAGGGTCTTAATTAATGTTTTAGCAATTGTCTATAGTGCAGCAGAGTCCACGGTTATTGCTGTTGATTTGACAAATCTAGAGCATAAACTTCAAACATGAACCCAGCAGGTTAAGCCTCTAATGGCTGAGGTAAATAACAATAATCAGAATGCTGCTTTAGGATCATTGTTCCGATAACTTGCTGATCAATATGTGGTGACTGCATTAGAAAGACATGCTAAAATCATGAATCAAATTATGAAAGACAAGACAATTAATGATGGCAAACAGCAGAAAAAAAAACCTTGTGGAGTGTCTATGGCAATTGGATGACAGAACAATTTAGAGAGAATTCAGAACAAGCAAATCAGGTAAGATTCCTCCCTGGATTAGTAATGTACAATTAGATCATCTAAATTGTGGATAAAGACATCCGAAAGTGTCCTGACGTCAGTTTGGATGATTGGCCAAGGTTTGGTTTGAGAATAATTGTGGTGGAGTGTTCCATAAGGATTTCGGATTAATAGTGCGGATTCCAATGGATACAGTGGAATGGAAAGTATCAGAGGGTAAGAACGTTGGTATCATTATGGATGGTATATAGAACATAGAACATAGAACATTACAGCGCAGAACAGGCCCTACGGCCCACGATGTTGCACCGACCAGTTAAAAAAAAAACTGTGACCCTCCAACCTAAACCAATTTCTTTTCGTCCATGAACCTATCTACGGATCTCTTAAACGCCCCCAAACTAGGCGCATTTACTACTGATGCTGGCAGGGCATTCCAATCCCTCACCACCCTCTGGGTAAAGAACCTACCCCTGACATCGGTTCTATAACTACCCCCCCTCAATTTAAAGCCATGCCCCCTCGTGCTGGATTTCTCCATCAGAGGAAAAAGGCTATCACTATCCACCCTATCTAAACCTCTAATCATCTTATATGTTTCAATAAGATCCCCTCTTAGCCGCCGCCTTTCCAGCGAAAACAATCCCAAATCCCTCAGCCTCTCCTCATAGGATCTCCCCTCCATACCAGGCAACATCCTGGTAAACCTCCTCTGCACCCTCTCCAAAGCCTCCACATCCTTCCTGTAATGTGGGGACCAGAACTGCACACAGTACTCCAAGTGCGGCCGCACCAGAGTTGTGTACAGTTGCAACATAACGCTACGACTCCTAAATTCAATCCCCCTACCAATAAACGCCAAGACACCATATGCCTTCTTAACAACCTTATCTACTTGATTCCCAACTTTCAGGGATCTATGCACACATACACCTAGATCCCTCTGCTCCTCCACACTATTCAAAGTCCTCCCGTTAGCCCTATACTCAACACATCTGTTATTCCTACCAAAGTGAATTACCTCACACTTCTCCGCATTAAACTCCATCCGCCACCTCTCGGCCCAACTTTGCAACCTGTCTAAGTCTTCCTGCAAACTACGACACCCTTCCTCACTGTCTACCACACCACCGACTTTGGTGTCATCAGCAAATTTGCTAATCCACCCAACTATACCCTCATCCAGATCATTAATAAATATTACAAACAGCAGTGGCCCCAAAACAGATCCCTGAGGTACACCACTTGTAACCGCACTCCATGATGAATATTTACTATCAACCACCACCCTCTGTTTCCTATCCGCTAGCCAATTCCTGATCCAATTTCCTAGATCACCCCCAATCCCATACATCTGCATTTTCTGCAGAAGCCTACCATGGTGAACCTTATCAAACGCCTTACTAAAATCCATATATACCACGTCCACTGCCTTGCCCCCATCCACCTCCTTGGTCACTTTCTCAAAAAACTCAATAAGGTTAGTAAGGCACGACCTACCTGCCACAAAACCATGCTGACTATTACCTATCAATTCATTACTCTCCAAATAACTATAAATCCTATCCCTTATAATTTTTTCCAACATCTTGCCATATGGATCTGATATGGTAAGTTCTACCTTATTTTGTAGAAGAGAGGTTATATTTGGTGGGGACTACTTGAAGCGAATGCCAACAATCAGGAGTATAATTGTCTGTCCAGATCTTAATATATCCAAACGAACAAGCTTCTTGTGGGTTTAAAGTTGATGAAAATCTAAATTGTAGAATGGAAGTTAGGCATCGAGAAAGAGACATCACTAAAGCAGCTTATAAAGGAAAGGGTTGATATTGCAGGACCATTCCCATTGAACCATTATCAGTTTGGAGCTCTGATTTATACGATCACCCACACTCCACATAAACCAGCAAGAACAGGCCAGATTGGATTGGCTCAAATACACCGTAGACAAGATTGGATATTTCCTAATGGATGAACTTCAAGGCACTTTAGGTGAAGATTTTG
Organism: Mustelus asterias; assembly: GCF_964213995.1. Classification (NCBI taxonomy): domain Eukaryota; kingdom Metazoa; phylum Chordata; class Chondrichthyes; order Carcharhiniformes; family Triakidae; genus Mustelus; species Mustelus asterias. Next base: position 64,687 of record NW_027590311.1, on the reverse strand, counting down.
AGCAATATAACAGTGAACAATCTGACACTGCTATCAGCCTAATAGCTGACCATTTGGAGCACACTGCAGCATTTTTAGCTGCTGCTGATCACATTTACATTGACCTGAAACAAACTGCTGAGAGTATTGATGAGAATATAGAGGAAGAGGGTTGGTGGGATGGTTGCTGGAACCAGGGTTCCAATTTACAAATCCATCCCGGGGTTCTTGTGACATTTTCTCTATTTAATTTCTTCCCCTCATTCATAAACTCCGTTTTCCCACACTGGGAAATACCCGGATGGACAGCGGGAAGCGGCAGTGCGCCTGCGAGCAGTGGGAAGCGGGCCGCGCGCTCGAGGCGTGGAGTCCACGCAGGCGCACTTGGAGCTGCGGCTGCTGTTTTGCCGCTCGCCTATTGGTCAAAGTGCGGTGACGTTCCGTGGGCGGAGAGTGACGTCAAGACCCCCTCCAGCCGCGCGCAGAAAGCGTTTAACGGTCGGGCCACGTGAAGGCGTGGCGTCACTGAGTGGGCGGGATCGAATTATATCCTCACTTTCTATTGGTGCATTCCGCTGTCCGTCAGGTGAAGACAGCCAATAGGGAGTCGCTCCAGCAGAATGATTGACAGCCAGTCTGGGTCCACCCGGGCAGATTGTGATGAAGCAGCAAGTTGCTGTGGATTCGCTGCCATTGGGTACATTCCCAGCCAGCAAGAGGCGGCAAGGACGGCGCCTCCCGTCACAAAGAGCAGCATTCACACCATCCCTCTTTCTCTTCCATTTGGGCAGCACTCAAACAGCTTCTTATTATTTCATTGGCAGCTCCCCCGGGTGCTCTTGGTGCTCCTATTCCAGCACCTTTCCTCTTAATGATGGGGGAATGAGGCTCTCAGAGCCCAGAACAAACAGCCAGCAACACCCACAACTCCCAGCTTCCCCAATTCCAATAAGAGAACCCTTTATCTCAATTTGAAGTGAACCGTATCTCAATTTGGATTGCCCTTATTCCGATTTAGAGTGCCCCCATCCCAATTTGAAGCATCCCCTATCTCGATTGTGAGAGCCTTCTATCTCGATTTAGATTTGGAGCAGCAGCTATTTCAGTATGAGTGCTTGTGTCTCAACTAGGAGTGACCTCTATCCATTCGGAGTGCTAGGGTCCATGAGGAATTGTTCGCTGTCAATAAGGAGTGATGTCTGTTAGTTCATGTCAATGAGGTTTACCCCACTCAATTTGGAGTGGCACCTATCTCGATTTGGAGTGGCCCCTATCTCGATTTGGATTGCCCATTATCACGATTTCGTATGTCCCTGTGTCGATTTGGGGTATCTGCTATCTTGAATAAGAGAGCCTTCTGTGTCAATTAGGAGTGCCCCGTATTTAGATTTGGAGCAGCGACGATTTCAGTTATGGGAGCAGCGAATAATTATGAGTGCCCATACCTCAACTATGAGTGCCCGGGTCAATTAGGATTGACCCCTGTCAATTGCGGGTGAATTATGAGTGCCCTGGTCAATAAGGATTGCCCCCTGTCAATTTTGAGTGCCGCTGCCCATGTTGAGTGTCCGCAGACAATTAGGAGTACCGGTCTCTATTATAGAACATAGAACATAGAAAGCCACAGCACAAACAGGCCCTTCGGCCCACAGGTTGCGCCGATCACATCCCCACCTCTAGGCCTATCTATAGCCCTCAATCCCATTAAATCCCATGTACTCATCCAGAAGTCTCTTAAAAGACCCCAACGAGTTTGCCTCCACCACCACCGACGTCAACCGATTCCACTCACCCACCACCCTCTGAGTGAAAAACTTACCCCTGACATCTCCTCTGTACCTACCCCCCAGCACCTTAAACCTGTGTCCTCTCGTAGCAACCATTTCAGCCCTTGGAAATAGCCTCTGAGAGTCTACCCTATCCAGACCTCTCAACATCTTGTAAACCTCTATTAGGTCACCTCTCATCCTTCGTCTCTCCAGGGAGAAGAGACCAAGCTCCCTCAACCTATCCTCATAAGGCATGCCCCCCAATCCAGGCAACATCCTTGTAAATCTCCTCTGCACCCTTTCAATGGCTTCAACATCTTTCCTGTAATGAGGTGACCAGAACTGCGCGCAGTACTCCAAGTGGGGTCTAACCAGGGTCCTATAAAGCTGCAGCATTATCTCCCGACTCCTAAACTCAATCCCTCGATTAATGAAGGCCAGTACGCCGTACGCCTTCTTGACCGCATCCTCCACCTGCGAGGCCGATTTAAGAGTCCTATGGACCCGGACCCCAAGGTCCTTCTGATCCTCTACACTGCTAAGAATGGTACCCTTCATATTATATTGCTGCTTCATCCCATTGGATCTGCCAAAATGGATCACCACACACTTATCCGGGTTGAAGTCCATCTGCCACTTCTCCGTCCAGTCTTGCATTCTATCTATGTCTCGCTTATGAGTGCCCCCTGGCATTTCTGACTGCTCAGGTTAATTAGGAGTGCCCCCTGTGAATTGCGAGTACACGTGTCGATTTGGAGTGCCCCCTATCTCGATTTGGATGGCCCCATCTCTCGATTCGGAGTGCCCCCCATCTCAATTAGGAGTGCCTCCTACCTCGATTTGGAGTGCCCTCCATCTCGATTTGGAGTGTCCCCTATCTCGATGACATTCCCCCCCCCCCCGCAACCACAATGTCAAGGAGGAGTGCCCCCTGTCAATTAGGGGTGGCCCCGTCAATCAGGAATGCCTGGGTGAATTTGGTGCGCACCCTATCAATTATGTCCCAGTGTCAACTCAGAGTGCCCCAAATCAATTATGAGTTCCATCTGTCAATTCTCAGTGCCCCCTATCTCAATTTGGAGTGCCCCTATCACGACGTGGAGTGTCCCCTCCCCTCCACCCCCCCTCCCCCATACTGAATGCACCTTATCTCGATTTGGAGACCCCTATCTCGGTTTGGAGAGCCCCCTATTTAGATTTGGAGCAACGCATATTTCAGTTATGAGTCACTTCTCAATTAGGAGTGCCTCCTATCAATTAGGAGTGCCCCCTGTCAATTAGGAGTGCCCTGTCAATTAGGAGCGACCCCTGTCAATTAGGAGTGCCCCCTATCTCAATTTGGAGTGCACCTATCACGAATTGGAGTGTCCCCTCCCGCCCCCCCTCCACCATAGCGACTGCACCTTATCTCGATTTGAAGACCTCTATCTCCGTTTGAAGAGCCCCCTATTTAGATGTGGAGCAGCGCATATTTCAGTTACGAGTCACTTTTCAATTAGGAGTGCCTCCTATCAATTAGGAGCTCCCCCTGTCAATTAGAAGTGTCCCTGTCAATTAGCAGCGACACCTGTCAATAATGAGTGCCCCCTATCTCAATTAGCAATGCCTCTGTGAATTAGGATTGCCCCCGGTCAATTAGGACCGCCCCTCCCCATCAATTCGGAGTGCCTCTGTCAAATTAGGATTGTCCCCTATTAAGTAGGAATGCTGCCTTTCAATTAGGCGTGCCCCCTGTGAATTGGGTGTAACCTCTGTCAATTATGAGCGCCCCCTGTCAATTAGGAGTCCCTCCTGTCAATTAGGAGTGCCCCTGTCATTTAGAAGCAACCCCTGTCAATTAGGAGCGCCCCTTGTCAAATTGGCGTGCCCCGTGTCAATTAGGAGCGCCCGGAACAATTAGGAGTACCCCTTCAATTAGGAGTGCCCCTGTCAATTAGGAGTTCCCTCTGTCAATTAGGAGTGTCCCCTGCCAATTAGGAGTGCCCCCATCATTTAGTAGTGTCCCTGACATTTCGGACTGCCCCTGTCAATTAGGAGTGTCCCTTTTCAATTAGGAGTGCACCTTTTCAATTAGGAGTGCCCCCTTTCAATTGGGAATGCCCCTGTCAATTAGGAGTGCCCCCTGTCTTTTAGGAGCGCTTCCCATCAATTAGGAGCGCCCGCTGTCAATTGGGAGTACCCTGTCAATTATGAGTGCCTACTATCTCAATTAGCAAAGCCCCCTGTCAGGTAGGAGTACCCCCCTACAGTTAGGAGTTAACCCTACCTCAATTAGGAGTGCCGCCCATCAATTAGAAGTGCCTCATCTCAATTAGGAGTGCCCCTTGTCAATTGGGAGTATCCCCTGACAATTGGGAGTGCCCCCTGTCAATTCGGAGTCCCCCCTGTCAATCAGGAGTGCCCTCTGTCAATTTGGAGTCCCCCCTGTCAATTAGGAGAGCCTCCTGTCAATTAGGAGAGCTCCCTGTCAATTAGTAGTGCCCCCTGTCAATTAGGAGTGTCCCCTGTCAATTTGGAGTGCCCCCTGTCAATTAGGAGCGCTCCCCATCAATGAGGAGTGCCTTCTGCCTTTTAGGGTGCCCCTTGTTAATTAGGAGTGCCGTCTGCCAATTAGGAATGCCCTCTGTCAATTGGGAGTGCCCCCTATCAATTAGGAGTGCCCGTGTCAATTAGCAGTGCCCCTCATCAATTAGGAGTTACCCCTGTCAATTAGGAGACTCCCCTGTCAATTATGAGTGCCCCTTTTCAATTAGGAGTGCTCCCATCTCAATTTAAAAATGCCCCTGTCAATTAGGAGTGCCCCCCATTAATTAGGAGTGCCCCCTGTCAATTACGTGTGCCTCAAATCTCAATAAGCAGTGCCCCCTGTCAAGTATCAATGCCCCCTGTCAATTAGGGGTGACCTCTATCTCAATTCGGAATGCCCCTGTCAATTTGGTGTGTCACCTTTCAATTAGGAGCGCTCCCCATCAATTAGGCGTGCCCCCTGTCATTTGGGGTGCCCCTTGTCAATTAGGAGTGCCCTCCGTCAATTAGGACTGCCCTCTGTCAATTGGGAGTACCCCTGTCAATTAGAATTGCCCCCTATCTCAATTAGGTGTGCCCCCAGTCAATTAGAAGTGCGCCACATCTCAATTAGGAGTGCCCCCTGTCAATTAGGAGCGCCCCCTGACAATTAGGCGCGCCCCTTGCCGTTTAGGAATGCCCGTACCAGTTTGGAGTGCCCCCTATCTCAATTAGGAATGCCCCTCTTAATTAGGAGTGCCCCGTGTCAATCAGCAGTGCTCCCATTAATTAGGAGTGCTCCCTATCAATTAGGAGAGCCCGCCATCAATTAGGAGTGTCCCCTGTCAATTAGAAGTGACCCCTATCAATTAAGAGGGCCCCCTGTCAATTACAAGAGATCCCTGTCGATTTGGAGTGTCCCTGCCAATTGGAAGTGCCCCCAGTCAATTGGGAGTGCCCCTGTCAATTGGGAGTGTCCTCTGTCAATTTGGAGTGCCCCTGTCAAGCAGGAGTGCCCCTGTCAATTGGGAGTGCGCCCTGTCAATTAGGAGTGCCCCTGTCAAGTAGGAGTCCCCCATGTAATTAGGAATGCCCCCTGTCAATTAAGTGCCCCCTGTCAATTTGTAACCCCACCTGTCAATTTGGAACGCCCCCCCCCCCCCCGTCAATTAGCAGTTGCCCCTGTCAGTTGGGAGTGCCCCCTGTCATTTACAGGCGCCCTCTGTCAAGTCGGAGTGCCTCCCATCAATTAGAACCGCCCCCTGTGAATTAGGAGTGCCCCCTGTGAATTCGGAGTGCCCCCTGTGATTCGAAGTGCCCCCAGTGAATTAGGATTGCCCCCTGTGAATTATGACTGCCCCCTGTCAATTAGGAGCGCCCCCTGTCAATTAGGAGCGCCCCTGTCAATTAGGAGTAACCCCTGTCAATTAGGAATGCCCCTTCAATTAGGAGTGTCCCCTGTCAATTCGGTGTGCCCCCTGTCAATTGGGAGCGCCCCATGTCAATTAGGAGCGCCCCTGTCAATTAGAGGAGTCCCCTGTCAATTAGGAATGCCCCCTGTCAGTTAGGAGTACCCCCTGCCAATTAGGAGTGCCCCCTGTGCATTTGGATTTCCCCCTGTCAATTTGGAGTGCCCCCTGTCAATTAGGAGCGCCCCCTGTCAATTAGGAGCGCCACTGCCAATTACAAGTATCCCCTGTCAATCTGGAGTGCCCACTGTCAATTTGGAACGCCCCCTGTCAATTAGAAGTACCCTTGTCAATTAAGAATGCCCCCTGTCAATTAAGAGTGCCACCTATCAATTCTGATTGCCCCCTGTCAATTAGGACTGTTGTCTATCTCAATTTGGAGTGCCTCCTGCCTTGATTAGATATGCCCTCTGTCTCGATTAGAAGTGCCTGCTAACTTAATTTGGAGTGCCCTCTATCGCAATAACGAGTGCCCCCTATCTCGATTTGGACTGCCCATATCTCGATTTGAAGAGCCCCCTATCTCAATTTGGAGTGCCCCCTATGTCGTTTTGGAGTGTCCCGGATCTCGATTTGGCGTGCCCCCATCGCTATTTCGAGTGTCCCTAACTCAATTTCGAGTGCCCCCTATCGCGATGTCGAGTGCCCCTGAACTCGATTTGGAGGCCTCTATCTCGATTTGGAGTGCCCCCCCCCCCCCCCCCCGAATCTCGATTTCGAGGACCCTATCTCGAATTGCAGTGCCTCCTATCTTGATTTGGAGTGCACGTGTAGTGGTTTGGAGTGCCCCCTATCTGGATTTGGTGTGCATGTATAGCGGTTTGGAGTGCCCCCATCCGGATTTGGTGTGCATGTATCGCGGTTTGGAATGGCCCCTCTTTAGGATTGGAGCAGCGGATATTTCAGTTATGAGTGCGGCATCTCAATTAGGAATGCTCCCCGTCAATTAGGAGTGCCCCGTCTCAATGAGGAATGGTCCTTTCAATGAGGAGTGCCCTCTGTCAATTAGGAGAGCCTCCCATCAATTAGGAGAGTCCCCTGTCAATTCAGAGCAGCCCCTGTTAATTAGGAGTGCCCCTGTCAATTTGGATGTCACCAATAAATTAGGAGCGCCCCTGTCAATTAGGAGCACCCCTGTCATTTAGGAGTGCCCCCGTCAATTAGGATTGCCCGGGTCAATTCGGAGTGTCCCTGTCAATTAGAAGTGTCTCCTGTCAATTAGGAGTGCCCCTGTCAATTAGGAGTGACCCCTATCAATTCGGAATGTCCCCTGTCAATTAGGAGTGCTCCCTATAAATTAGGAGTACCCCCGTCAATTGGGAGCGCCCCATGTCAATTTGGAGTGACCACTGTCAATTAGGAGTGCCCCTGTACAATTGGGAGTGCCCCTATCTGAATTAGGAATGCCCCTGTCAATTAGGAGTGCCCCCTGTCAGTTAGGAGCCTCCCCCCCTTCAAGTGGGAGTGCCCCCTGACAATTGGGTGTACACCCTGTCAATTGGGAGTGCCTCCTGTCTCAGTGAGCTGTGCCCCCTGTCAATTGGGAGTGCCCCGTGTCAATTAGGAGTGCCCCCTGTCAATTAGGAATGCCCCTTTTCAATTAGGAGTGCCCCTTTACAATTAGGAGAGCACAGTATTTCAATTAAGATTGCCCCTGTCAAGTAAGAATGCCCCCTGTCAATTAGGAGCTCCCCCCATCAATTAGGAGCGCCCCCTGTCAATTAGAACATAGAACATAGAACATTCCAGCGCAGTACAGGACGTTCGGCCCTCGATGTTGCGCCGACCAAAAGCCCATCTAACCTACACTGTTCCATTTAAATGCCCTTAATGTTGGCGAGTCCACTACTGCAGCAGGCAGGGCATTCCACGCCCTGACTACTTTCTGAGTGAAGAACCTACCTCTGACACCTGTCCTATATCTATCATCCCTCAATTTAAAGTTATGTCCGTTCGTGCTAGCTTTCACTATCTGAGAAAAAAGGCTCTCACTATCCACCCTTTCTAATCCTCTGATCCTCTTGTATGCCTCTATTAAGTCACCTCTTAACCTTCTTCTCTCCAACGAAAACAACCTCAAGTCCCTCAGCTTTTTCTCATTAGGCCTTCCCACCATACGAGGCAACATCGTGGTAAATCTCCTCTGCACCCTTTCCAATGCTTCCACATCCTTCCTAGAATGTGGCGACCAGAGTTGTACACAATAATCCAAGTGCGGCCGGACCAGAGTTTTGTACAGCTGCAACATGACCTCCTGGCTCCGAAACTTAATCGCTCTACCAATAAAAGCTGACACTCCTTCTTCACAACGCTATCAACCTGGGTGCCAACTTCCAGGGATCTATGCACATGCACACCGAGTCTCTCTGTTCATCCACACTACCAAGTATCTTACCATTAGCCCAGTACTCTGTAATCCTGATATTCCTTCCAAAGTGAATCACCTCACACTTTTCCGCACTGAACTCCATTTGCCACCTCTCAACCCAGCTCTGCAGCTCATCTATGTCCCCTGTCAATTAGGAGTGCCCCTGTCAATTTGGAGTGCCCCCGTCAATTAGGAGTGCCCCTGTCAAATAGGTGTGCCCCCTGTCATTTGGGAGCGCCCATGTCAATTCGGATTGGCCCGTGTCAATTAGGAGTGTCCCCTGTCAATTAGGAATGCCCCTCTCAATTAGGAGTGTCCCGTGTCAATTAGGACCGCCCCCTGTCAATTAGGAGCGCTCCCTGTCATTTAGGAGTGCCCCTGTCAATTGGCAGTGCCCCCTGTCAATTAGGAGTGATCCCTGTCATTAATGAGCGCCCCCTGTCAATTACGAGTGCCCCCTCTCAATTAGTAGTGCACCCTGTCAATTCGGAGTGTCCCCTGTAAATCTGGACCGCCCCCGTCACTTAGGAGTGCCTGCGTCAATTAGGAGTGCCCCCTTCAATTAGGAGTGCCCCCTGTCAATTAGGAGTGCCCCCTGTTAATTAGGAGCGGCCCCCGTCACGTAGGAGGGCAACTTGTCAATTTGGAGTGTCCCCTGTCACTTACGAATGCCCTCTGTCAATTAGGAGTGCCACTGTATTTTAGGAGTGCCCCTGTCATTTTGGAATACCCCTGTGAATTGTGAGTGCCCTCTGTAAATTAGGAGTGTCCCCTGTCAATTAGGAGTGTCCCCTGTCAATTAGGAGTGCCGCTGTCAATTTGTAGCCCCCTGTCAATTAGGAGTGCCCTCTGTCATTTACGAGTGCCCTCTGTCAATTGGGTGTGCCCCATCCCAATTAGAAGTGCCTCCTATCTCAATTAGCAGTGCCCCCTATCAATTAGGAGTGCCGCAGTCAATTGGGAGTGCTCCCATTACAATTAGCAGTATCCCCTGTCAATTTGGAGTGCCCCTGCCAAGTAGAATTGTGCGCTATTTCAATTAGCAGCGCACCCTATCAATTAGCAGCGCCCCCTGTCGATTAGCAGTGCCCGTGTCAATTAGGAGTGCCCACTATCGCAATTAGGAATGCCGCTGTCAATTAGGATTGCCCCGTGTCAATTAGCAGTGCCCCCTTTCAATTAGCAGTGCCCTCTCTCAATTAGGAGTGCCCCCTGTCAATTAGGACTGTCCCTGCCAAGTAGGAGTGCCCCTACCTCAATTAGCATTGCCCCTATCTCAATTAAGAGTTCCGCCTGTCAATTAGAAGTTTGCAATATCTCAATTAGGAGAGTTCCCTGTCAATTAGGCGCGCCCCTTTTCGATTAGGAGTGCCAGTGTCAATTAGGAATGCCCACTATCTCAACTAGGAATACCCTTGTGAATTAGGAGCGCCCCGTGTCAATTAGCAGTGTCCCCTTTCAATTAGGAGTGCCCCCTGTCAATTAGGAGTGCTCACTGTCAAATAGGAGTGCCAACTATCTCAATTAGGAATGCCCCTGTCAATTAGGAATGCCCCTGTCAATTAGGAGTGCCCCGTGTCAATTTGCAGTGCCCCCTTTCAATTGGAAGTGCGCCTGTCAGTTAGGAGTGCCCACTGTCAATTAGGAGTGCCCCCTGTCAATTAGCGGTGCCCCTGCCAAGTAGGAGGGCCCCCTATCTAAATTAGGAGTGCCGCCTGTCAATTAGAAGTTTGCCCTCTCTCAATAAGGAGAGCTCCCTGTCAATTAGGAGCGATCCTGTCGATTAGGACTGACCATGTCAATTAGGTGTGCCCACTGTCTCAATTAGGAATGCCCCTGTCAATTATGAGTGCCCCGTGTCAATTAGCAGTGCCCCATTTCAATTAGAATTGGCCCGGTCAATTAGGAGTGCCCATGTCAACAAGGAGTGCCCCCTGTCAATTAGGAGTGCCCCCTGTCAATTAGGAGTGTCCCGTGTCAATTAGGAATGCCCCTCTCAATTAGGAGTGCCAGTGTCAATTACGAGCAACCCCTGACAATTAGGAGCACTCCCTGTCATTGAGGAGTGCCCCCTGTCAATTAGGAGTGCCCCCTGTCAATTAGGAGTGCCCTCTGTCAATTTGAGTGCCCAATGTCAATTGGGAGTCCCCCACCCCAATTAGCAGTGCCCCCAATCTCAAGTAGCAGTGCACCCCATCAATTAGGAGTGCCCCTGTCAATTAGAAGTGTGCCCTGTCTCAGTTACGAGAGCTCCCTGTCAATTAGGAGCGCCCCCTGCCGATTAGGAGTGCCCATGTCAACTAGGAGCGCCCACTATCTCAATTAGGAATACCTTCTAAATTAGATGTGCCCCGTGTCGATTAGCAGTGCCCCCTTTCAATTAGAAGTGCCCCCAGTCAATTAGGAGGTCCGCTGTCTATTAGGAGTGCCCCCTGTCAATTAGGAGTGTCCCCGGTCAATGAGGAATGCCCCTCTCAATTAGGATTGTCCCGTGTCAATTAGGACTACCCCTGACAACCAGGAGAGCTCGCTCTCAATTAGGAGTGCCCCCTGTCAATTAGGAGTGCCCCCTGTCAATTAGGGGCGTTCTCTGTCAATTAGGAGTACCCCCTTTCAATTATGAGTGCCCACTGTCAGTTAGGAGTGCCCCTTTTCAATTAGCAGTGGCCCCTATCTCAATTAGGAGTACCCCCTGTCAATCAGGAGCGCTCGCTGTCAATTCGGAGAGCGCCCTGACAATTTGGGGCGTTCCCTGTCAGTTTGGAGTACCCCCTGTCAACTAGGAGGGCACCCTGTCAACTAGGAGCGCCCCTTTTCAAGTAGGAGTGCCCCTTTTCAATTAGGAGTGGCCCCTATCGCAAATAGGAGCGTCCCCGGTCAATTAGCAGCGCCCCTTCAAATAAGAATGCCCGAGTCAATTAGGAGTGTCCCCTGTCAATTAGAAGTGTCGCCCGTCAATTCGGAGCGCCCCCATTAATTAGGATTCCCGGGTCAATTAGGAGTGCCCCCTTTCAAATAGGAATGTCCCTGTCAATTAGGAGTGTCCCCTATCAATTAGGAGTGTCCCTTGTCAATTAGGAGTGACCCCTGCCAATTAGGAGTGCCCCCTCTCAATTAGCAGTGCACCCTGTCAATTACGAGTGTCCCCTTTAAAGTAGGACCGCCCCCGTCACTTTGGTGTGCCCGCGTCAATTACCAGTGCCCCCTTCAATTAGGAGTGCCCCCTGTCAATCAGGAGTGGCCCCTGTCAAGTAGGAGTGCATCCTGTCAATTAGCAGTGCCCTCTGTCAATTAGAAGTGCCCCCTGTCAATTAGGAGGTCGGCTGTCTATTAGGAGTGCCCCCTGTCAATTAGGAATGCCCCTCTTAATTAGATGTGCCCCGTGTCAATTAGCAGTGCCCCCTTTCAATTAGAAGTGCCCCCTGTCAATTAGGAGGTCGGCTGTCTATTAGGAGTGCCCCCTGTTAATTAGGAATGCCCCTCTCAATTAGGATTGTCCCGTGTCAATGAGGAATGCCCCTCTCAATTAGGATTGTCCCGTGTCAATTAGGACTACCCCTGACAACCAGGAGAGCTCTCTCTCAATTAGGAGTGCCCCCTGTCAATTAGGAGTGCCCCCTGTCAATTAGGGGCGTTCTCTGTCAATTAGGAGTACCCCCTTTCAATTATGAGTGCCCACTGTCAGTTAGGAGTGCCCCTTTTCAATTAGCAGTGGCCCCTATCTCAATTAGGAGTACCCCCTGTCAATCAGAAGCGCTCGCTGTCAATTCGGAGAGCGCCCTGACAATTTGGGGCGTTCCCTGTCAGTTTGGAGTACCCCCTGTCAACTAGGAGTGCACCCTGTCAACTAGGAGCGCCCCTTTTCAAGTAGGAGTGCCCCTTTTCAAGTAGGTGTGCCCCTTTTCAATTAGGAGTGGCCCCTATCGCGAATAGGAGCGTCCCCGGTCAATTAGCAGCGCCCCTTCAATTAAGATTGCCCGAGTCAATTAGGAGTGTCCCCTGTCAATTAGAAGTGTCGCCCGTCAATTCGGAGTGCCCCCATTAAATAGGATTCCCGGGTCAATTAGGAGTGCTCCCTTTCAAATAGGAATGTCCCTGTCAATTAGGAGTGTCCCCTATGAATTAGGAGTGTCCCTTGTCAATTAGGAGTGACCCCTGCCAATTAGGAGTGCCCTCTGTCAATTACGAGTGTCCCCTTTAAAGTAGGACCGCACCCGTCACTTAGGTGTGCCCGCGTCAAGTACCAGTGCCCCCTTCAATTAGGAGTGCCCCCTGTCAATTAGGAGTGGCCCCTGTCAAGTAGGAGTGCATCCTGTCAATTCGGAGTGTGCACTGCCAATTAGGAATGCCCTCTGTCAATTAGGAGTGCCCACTGTCAATTGGGTGTCCTCCACCCCAATTAGCACAGCCCCCTATCTCAAGTAGCAGTGTCCCCCATCAATTAGGAGTGCCCCTGTCAATTAGAAGTGTGCCCTATCTCAGTTAGGAGAGCTCCCTGTCAATTAGGAGCGCCCCCTGTCGATTAGGAGTGCCCATGTCAATTAGGAGCGCCCACTATCTCAATTAGGAATACCTTCTTAATTAGATGTGCCCCGTGTCAATTAGCAGTGCCCCCTTTCAATTAGAAGTGCTCCCTGTCAATTAGGAGGTCCGCTGTCTATTAGGAGTGCCCCCTGTCAATTAGGAATGCCCCTCTCAATTAGGATTGTCCCGTGTCAATTAGGAGTGACCCCTGTCAATTAGGAGTGCTCCCTGTCAATTATGAGTACCCCTGACAAGCAGGAGAGCTCGCTCTCAATTAGGAGTGCCTCCTGCCAATTAGGAGTGCCCCCTGTCAATTAGGAGTGCCCCTTTCCAATTAGGAGTGGCCCCTATCTCAATTAGGAGGGCCCTCTGTCAATTAGCAACGCCCCCATCAATTAGGATTGCCCGGGTCAATTAGGAGCGCCCCCTGTCAATTAGGAGTGTCGCCTATCTCAATTAGGAATACCCCTGTCAATTAGAGTGCCGTGTGGCAATTCGGAGTGACCCCAACCAATGAGGAGTGCCTCCTGCCAATGGGGAGAGCCCCCTGTCAATTCGGAGTGCTCTCTGTCAATTAGTATTGCCCCTTGTCAAATTGGAGTGCCCCTATTCAATTAGGAATGTGCCTGTCAATGAGGAGTACTCTCTGTCAATTATGAGAGCCCCCCATCAATTAGGAGTGTCCCCTGTCAATTATGAGCGCCACCTTTCAATTAGGAGCGCCCTCGTCAATTGGGATTCCCGGGACAATTAGGAGTGTCCCCTGTCAATTAGGAGTGACCCCTGTCAATTGGGAGTAGCCCCTCTCGATTAGCAGTGCACCCTGCCAATTAGGAGTGTCCCCTGTAAATTAGGACCGCCCCCGTCACTTCAGAGTGCCCGCGTTAATTAGGAGTGCCCCCTTCATTTAGGAGTGCCCCCTTCATTTATGAATGCCCCCTGTCAATTAGGCGTGGCCCGTGTCAATTAGGATGCCCCCTGCCAATTAGGAATGCCCTCTGTCAATTAGGAGTGCCCCTGTCTTTTAGGAGTGCCCCTGTCAATTACAGTGCCCTCTGTCAACTAGGAGTGACCCCTGTCAATTATGAGTGCCCCTGTCAATTAGGAGTGCCCTCTGCCAATTGGGAGTGCCCCATCCCAATGAGCAGTGCGCCCTATCTCAGTTAGAAGTCCCTCCTGTCAATTAGGAGTGCCCCCTATCACAATTAGCAGTGCCCCCATCTCAATTAAGAGTGTCGCCTGTCAATTAGAAGTGTGCCCTATTTCAATTATGAGAGCTCCCTGACAATTAGGAGCACCCCCTGACGTTTAGGACTGCCCGTGTCAATTCGGAGTGCCCAATATCTCAATTAGGAATGTCCCTGTCAATGAGGAGTGCCCCCTCTCTCAATTAGGAGTGCGCCCTGTCAATTAGGAGTGTCCCTGTCAAGTAGGAGTGCCCCGTCTCTCAATTAGGAGTGCCCCCTGTCAATTAGGAGTGTCCCTGCCAAGTAGGAGTGCCCCCTCTCTCAATTAGGAGTGCCGCCTGTCAACTAGAATTGTGCGTTGTCTCAATTAGGAGAGGTGCCTGTCAATTAGGAGTGCCCCTTTACAATGAGGAGTGCCCCCTATCTCAACTAGGAATGCCCCTGTCAATTAGGAGTGCCCCCTGTCAATCAGGAGCGCCCCATCAATTAGGAGTGTCCCTTTCAATTAGGAGTGCCCCCTGTCAATTGGGAGTGTCCCCTGTCAATTAGGAGTGTCCCCTGTCAATTAGGAGCGTTCCTTGTCAATTAGGAGCGCCCCCTGTCAATTAGGAGAGACCCCTGTCAATTGGGAGCGCCCCCTGTCAATTAGGAGTGCCCCTTGTCAATTACGAGTGTCCCCTGTAAATTAGGAGTGACTCCTGTCATTTAGGAGCGCTCCCTGTCAATTAGGAGTGTCACATGTCAATTCGGAGCGTCCCCGTCAATTAGGAGCGCCGGGGTCAATTAGGAGTGCTCTCTTCAATTAGGAGTGAACACTGTCAAGTAGGAGTGCCCTCATCAAGTATGAGTGCCCCCTGCAAAATAGGAGTGCCCCCTGTCAGGTAGGAGTGCCCGTGTCAATTCGAAGCGCCCACTACCTCATTTAGGAATACCTTGCTAATTAGGAGTGTCCGTGTCAATTAGGAGTGCCCACTATCTCAATTTAGAATACCCTTGTCAATTAGGAGTACCCCGTGTCAATTAGCAGTGCCCCCTTTCAGTTAGAAGTCCCCCCTGTCAATTCGCAATGCCCCTGTCAATTAGGAATGCCCCGTTTCAAATAGGAGTGCACCTTTACAATTAAGAGTGCCCCCTATCTCAATTAGGAATGCCCCTGTCAATTAGGAGTGTCCCCTGTCAATTAGGAGCGCCCCAATCAATTAGGAGTGTCCCCTGTCAATTGGGTGAGCCCCTGTCAATTAGAGGTGTCCCCTGTTAATTAGGAGTGTCACCTGTCAATTAGGAGTGACCCCTGTCAATTCGGAGTGCCCCTTGTCAATTACGATTGTCCCCTGTAAATTAGGAGTGACTCCTGCTAATTACGAGCGCTCCCTGTCAATTAGCAGTGTCCCGTGTCAATTAGGAGCGTCCCCATCAATTACGGGTGCCCCTGTCATTTAGAAGTGCCCCTGTCAATTAGGAGTGCCCTCTGTCAATTGGGCGTGCCCCCTGTCAATTAGGAGTGCCCCCTTCAATTAGGAGTGCCGATGCCATGTAGGAGTGCCCGCTATCTCAATTAGGTGTGCCCGCTGTCAATTAGAATTCTGCCCTGTCAATTACGGTTGGCCCTGTCAATTAGCAGTGCCCCCTGTCAATTAGAGTGCCTCCTATCTCAATTAGCAGTGCTTCCTGTCACGTAGGAGTGCCCCCTATCGATTAGGTGTGCCCCCTATCTCAATTAGGATTGCCCCCTCTCATGTAGAAGTGCCCTCTATCTCAATTAGGAGTGCCCCTGTCAGTTAGGAATGTTCCCTGTCAATTAGGAGTGCACGCCGTCATTCAGGCGTGCCCCCTGTCAATTCGGAATGTCCCCATTCAATTGGGAGTGGCCCCAGTCAATTAGTAGTGCCCCCTATCTCAAATAGGATTGCCCCTGTCAATTAGGAGTGCCCATTGTCAATTAGGAGCGGCCCCCATCAGTTAGCAGTGCCCGCTGTCAATTGGGAATGCCCTTATCAATTAGGAGTGCGCCCTGTCAATTAGGAGTGCCCCTGTCAATTAGGAATGCTCCTATCTCAATTAGCAGTGCCCCCTGTCAAGCAGGAGCGCTCCCTGTCGATCAGGAGAGACCTCTGTCAATTAGGAGTGCTCCCTATCACAATTAGGAGCGCTCCCTGTCAACTTGGAGTGCCGCTGCCCAGTAAGAGTGCCCCCGATCTCAATTAGGAGTGCCCCCTATCAAGTACGAGTGCCCCCTGTCAATTAGAAGAGCCCACTATCTCAATTAGGAGTGCGCCCTGTCAATTTGGAGAGCTCCCTGTCAATTCGGAGTGCCCCTGCCAATTGGGAGTGCCCCCTCTCAATTAGGAGTGCCTCCTATCCCAATTAGCAGTGCCTCATTTCAAGTAGCAATGACCCCTGTCAATCAGGGGTGCCCCCTTTCTCAATTAGAAATGCCCCTGTCAATTAGGAGTGACCCCTGTAAATTAGGAGCGCCCCCATCAATTATGAGTTCCCCTGTCAATTAGGAGTGCCTCCTGTGTCAATTAGCAGTGCCCCCTTTCAGGTAGGAGTGCCCCCATACTCAATTAGGCGTGCCCCCTATCAATTAGAAGTGCCCGCTATCTCAATTAGGAGTGTCCCCTATGAGGTAGAGGTGCCCCTATCTCAATTAGGAATGTCCCCATTCAATTGGGAGTGGCCCCAGTCAATTAGTAGTGCCTCCTATCTCAAATAGGATTGCCCCTGTCAATTAGGAGTGCCCATTGTCAATTAGGAGCGGCCCCATCAATTAGCAGTTCCCGCTGTCAATTGGGAATGCCCCTATCAATTAGGAGTGCGCCCTGTCAATTAGGAGTGCCTCTGTCAATTAGGAATGCTCCTATCTCAGTTAGAAGTGCCCCCTGTCAAGTAGGAGTGCCCCCTGTCAATTAGGAGTATACCCTATCTCAATTAGGAGTGCCCCCCATCAGTTAGAAGAGCCC
This sequence comes from Mustelus asterias, assembly GCF_964213995.1. Taxonomy (NCBI): domain Eukaryota; kingdom Metazoa; phylum Chordata; class Chondrichthyes; order Carcharhiniformes; family Triakidae; genus Mustelus; species Mustelus asterias. The sequence goes on along the minus strand of NW_027590311.1, from coordinate 47,923 downwards.
CCTATCTCAATTAGGAGTGCGCCCTGTCATTTTGGAGCGCTCCCTGCCAATTTGGAGTGCCCCTGTCAATTAGGGATGCATCCTATCCCAATTTGCAGTGCCCCCTGTCAAGTCGCAATGACCCCTGTCAATCAGGGGTGACCCTTTTCTCAATTAGAAATGCCCCTGTCAATTCGGGTGCCCCCTGCCAATTCGGAGTGCCTCATATCTCAATTAGCAGTGCCCCCTTTCAAGTGGAGAGCGCCCCCTATCTCAAGTAGGCGTGTCCCTTATCAATTAGAAGTGCCCGCTTCTCAAGTAGGAGTGCCCTCTCTTAAGTAGAAGTGCCCCTATCTCAAATAGGAGTGCCACCATTTAATTGGGAGTGGTCCCAGGCAATTAGGAGTGCTCCCTGTCCATTAGGAGCGCGCCCTGTCGATTAGGAGTGCCCCCTGTCAATTAGCAGTGGCCCCTATCTCATTTAGAATTGCCCACTTTCGAGTAAGAGTGCCCCCTGTCAATTAGGACTGCCCCCTATCTCAATTAGTAATGCCACCAATCAATTAGAAGTGCTCCCTAACTCAATTAGGAGTGCCCCCTGTCAATTCGGATTCCCCCTGTCAATTAGGAGTACCTCCTGTCATTTAGGAGTGCCCCCTGTCAATTGGGCGTGCCTCCTATCTCAATTAACAGTGCCCGCTGTCAATTAGGAGTGCCCCTATCACAATTAAGAGTGCCCCCCATCAATTAGAAGAGCCCACTATCTCAATTAGGAGTGCGCCCTATCAATGTGGAGCGCTCCCTGCCAATTTGGAGTGCCTCTGTCAAAAAGGAGTGCCTCCTATACCAATTAGCAGTGCCCCCTGTCAAGTCGCAATGACCCCTGTCAATTAGGGGTGCCCCTTTTCTAAATTAGAAATGCCCCTGTCAATTCTGGTGACCCCTGCCAATTCGGAGTGCCTCCTATCTCAATTAGCAGTGCCCCCTTTCAAGTAGGAGTGCCCCCTCTCTCAATTAGGCGTGCCCCCTATCAATTAGAAGTGCCCGCTTCTCAATTAGGAGTGCCCCCTCTTAAGTAGAAGTGCCCCTATCTCAATTAGGAGTGCCCCCATTTAATTGTGAGTGGCCCCAGCCAATTAGGAGTGCTCCCTGTCAATTAGGAGCGCTCCCTGTCGATTAGAAGTGCCCCCTGTCAATTAGGAGGGCCCCCTATCTCAATTCGTAGTGCCACCTATCAATTAGAAGTGCTCCCTAACTCAATTAGGAGTGCCCCCTGTCAATTCGGAGTTCCCCCTGTCAATTAGGAGCGCCTCCTGTCATTTGGGAGTGCCCCTTGTCAATTAGGCGTGCCTCCTATCTCAATTAACAGTGCTCCCTGTCAATTAGGAGTGCCCCTGTCAATTAGTAGTGCCCCATCTCAATTAGCAGTGCCCGCTTTCAAGTAGGAGTGCCCACTGTCAATTAAGAGTGCCCCCTATCTCAATTAGGATTGCCCCTGTCAATTAGGACATTCGGACCGCTCCCAAGCCTAGGCCCAGGCTGTAACCATGGGCAACGGCTCCAGTCAATGGGCAGCGAGTGGTCCTCACTTTTTTCCGCTGCTGCATTATACTAATGTATAATGCAGCAAGTTTCTGATTTACTGTGAGTTTTGTCGCATGATATACATTGATGTTTTATTCATTAGGAAAAGGTTTAATTCGACTATGTTTTGGGCATTGCACATGATACATTTTTATTTCAGAAAGGTATGATGTATAATATACATTAGTGCCCATTGTCAATTAGGAGTGCCCCCTATCTCAAATTAGGAGTGCCGCCTATCAATTAGAAGAGCACCCTATCTCAATTAGGAGTTCCCCCTGTCAATTCGGAGTTCCCCCTGTCAATTAGGTGTGCCCTTGTCATTTGGGAGCGCCCCCTGTCAATTGGGAGTGCCTCCTATTTCAATTAACAGTGCCCCCTGTCAATTAGGAGTGACCCCTATCTCAATTAGGATTGCCCCTGTCAATTAGGAGTGCCCCCTGTCAATTGGGAATGCCCCTGTCAATTAGGAGTGCGCCCTGTCAATTAGGAGTGCCCCTGTGAATTGGGCATGCTCCTATCTCAATTAGCAGAGCCCCCTGTCAAGTAGGAACGCCCCCTGTCAATTAGGAGTTTCCCCTATCTCAATTAGGATTGCCCCCTATCAATTAGAAGTGCCCCCAAACTCAATTGGGAATGCCCCCTTTCAATTTGGAGTGCCTCCTGTCAATCAAGAGTGCCCCGTGTCAAGTAGGAGCGCCCCTGTCAATTCTGAGCTTCCCCTGTCATTTCGGAATGCCGCGTCAATTAGGAGTGCCCGTGTCAATTGGTTTTGCCCCCTGTCAATGTGGAGTGTCCGGTATCTCAATTAGGAATGCCCCCTATCAATTAGAAGTGCACCCTATCTCATTGAGGAGTGCGCCCTGTCAATTTAAGTGCCCCCTGTCAATAAGGTGTGCCTCCTGTCAATCAGGAGTGCAGCCAGTAAAGTAGGAGCGCCCCCTGGTCAATTAGGAGCTTCCCCGCCAATTCGGAGTGCCCCTGTCAATTAGGAGTGCCCCCTGTCAATTAGGAGTGCCCCTGTCAATTAGGAGTGACCCCTATCTCAATTAGGATTGCCCCTGTCAATTAAGAGTGCCCCCTGTCAATTGGGAATGCCCCTGTCAATTACAAGTGCCCTCTGTCACTTAGGAGTGCCTCCTATCCCAATTAGCAGTGCCCGCTATCAAGTAGCAATGGCTCCTGTCAATTCGAGGTGCCACTTTTCTCAATTAGAAATGCCCCTGTCAATTAGGAGTGACCCCTGCCAATTAGGAGCACCCCCATCAATTAGGGGTGCCCCTGTCAATTAGGGTGCCCCCTGTCAATTAGGAGTGCCTCCTATCTCAATTAGCAGTGCCCCTTTCAACTAGGAGTGCCCCCATCTCAATTAGGAGTGCCCCCATTTAATTGGGAGTGACCCCAGTCAATTAGGAGTGCTCCCTGTCGATTAGGAGTGCCCCCTGTCAATTAGGAGTGCCTCCTACCGCAATTAGCAGTGCCCCCTATCAAGTAGGACTGCCCCCTTTCCAGAGGGATTGTCTCCTATCTCAATTAGGAGTGCCCCCTATGAATTGGAAGTGCCCCCATCTCAATTAGGAGCGCCCCCTGTTGATTAGAAGTGCCCGTGTCAATTAGAAGTTCCTGTGTCAATTAGCAGTGCCCGCTGTCAATTGCGAATGCCTCCTGTCTATTAGGAGTGCCTCCTGTCAATTAGGAGTGCCCGCTGTCAGTTGGGAGTGTCCCCTGTCAATTGGGAGTGCCCCCTGTCAATTAGGAGCGCCCCCTGTCAAGTAGGAGTGCCCTCTGTCAAGTAGGAGTGCCCCCTGCCAATTAGGTGTGTCCCCTGTCAATTAGGACTGCCCCCTGTCAATTCGGAGTGCCCCCTGTCAAGTAGAAGTTCCTGGGCCCTATTTTACCATTTCCTCGCGCCCGCTTTCGGGCGTGAAAACGTGGTAAAGTCGGGTGAGAGGCCATTATCGTGATCTGCACCTGCGTCTGCGCAGATTGCCACTTTTCCGAAACCCGGGAATGGCGGCGGTCCGCTTCGCACCCAAAATGGGCGCAACGATGATTTAAATGCATTTGCATGCATTTAAATTGAATGAATGGACTGGCCGCCCAACTCTATCAGCATTTCCTTTACCACCGCCGTTGCCAATCCGGAACCGCGCCATATTGGACCTGATAAATGAATGTCTTAATTGTGTGCTCCAGCTGCTGAAGAGCGCGTTCACTGTTTCCAATGGCTCTCTGGCTCAGGTCAGTAGCAGGGAAAAGGAGGGAGGCGGGTCAGATATTTATCTGGTTGGTGGGAGAGAGGGAAAGGGCCAATCATTGTCTGGTGGGGAGGGAGGAGGAGGCGGGTCAGATATTCCTCTGGAGGGGGGGGGGGTAGTAAGGCCAGATCATTCTCTGTTGCGGGGGGGGGGAGTGAGGCTCGATCGTTGTCTGTCGAGGGGGGGGGGGGACTGAGCGAGGCCAGGCCACTCACTGAGGGAGCGGGGGGGGGAGTGAGTCCAGTTCGTTGTCGGGGGGGAGGCCCGATCGCTCACTGGTGGGGAGGGGAAGATGGAACACTGGTGGGTGGGGCAGCGGGGTCTGCTGCCACTCTGCGGGCGATCGCTGGGGAGGGGGCGGAGGTGGCGATCGGTCTGGGTAGTGGGGGTGGAGGATAACGGGAACAATGCTGTGTGTGGGCCGTTGGGGGGGGGGCGGTTAAGGGGGACTGTGAGGTGTGTCCGTAGTGGGTGGGTGGATGACGGGGACAGTGATGTGTGTGGGTAGTGGGGGGTGGATAACGGCGACAGTGATGTGTGTGGGTAGTGCGGGGGTGGATTATTGGGACTGATGTTTGTGGGTAGTGGGGGGGTGGATAAGGGGGGCAGTGATGGTTGTGTGTAGTTGGGGGGTGGATAAGTTGGGCAGCGATGTGTGTGGGTAGTGGGGGAGTTGATAAGGGGGACAGTGATGTATGTGCGTAGTGGGGGGGATGGATAAGGGGGACAGTGATGTGTTGGGGACCGTCGCTCCCGCTTTTTGCTCCCGGGCCGCTTTCTCCGCTTTCTGCGGCCCGGGAGCGATCTGACACGGGCGCACTTTTTCAATTTTCTTTCCAACTGCGCATGTGCAGTTCAGAACTCCGATCGTTTCGGCCGCGCTAAGCCCCGCCCACAGCCCGAAACGGACTGGAGATGGCTGAGTGCGTCCAGGGGCATCTGAAAGCAGATTTCCAAGTCGGATGTGCATGACGCCCAGATTCAGCACTTAGATTGAAAATTGTAAAATTGTAAGTGTGAATTTAGCATGATCAATCCACCTAACCTAGACATCTTTGTACTGTGGGGGGTAACTCTAGCACCTGGTTGAAACACATGCATACACAGGGAGAATGGGCAGAATCCACACAGACAGTGACCCAAGCTTGGAATTGAACCCAGGTCCCCGGCGCTGTGAAGCAGCAGTGCTAACCCCTGTGCCACCGTGCCTCCCCAATAAACTAGAACATTAAATCAGCTTCCCTACTTACTTCTTACACCTGCATATTCACCGATTTCAGTTCATGTGGTAGGACACCTATTTCCCTTTGTATTCTGGAGCTCTGAAGACTCTCACCGTTCCGATGAGATGTTAAATTTTTATTTTCCTGCCTAAACGTCACCGAAGAGTGGTGAGTCTGTTGAATTCATTACTACAGGAATTAGTTGATGCCAAAACATTGAATATATTCAAGAGGCGGCTGGATATAGCACTTGAGGCGAATGGGATCAAAGGTTATGGGGAGAAAGCAGGATTAGACGATTGAGTTGGACGATCATTCATGATGGTGATGAATGGCAGAACAGGCTCGAAGGGCCGAATGGCCTCCTCCTGCTCCTATCTTCTACGCTTCTATGTTTCTATGTAGAACCGTCAATTTCATATTTCGCCACATTCCACTCCATTCTCCAGATCATTAGCCAATCAAATAACCTAGTCGCATCCCTGCATATCCAAGAACAAAGAACAAAGAATGAAGAAAATGACAGCACAGGAACAGGCTGCACCCACCATGCTGCCCGTCTGAACTAAAACCCGCTACTCTTCCGGGGACCGTATCTCTGTATTGCCATCCTATTCATTTGTCAAGACATCCCTTAAAAGTCACGACCATATCCGTTGGCACGACCTCCCCGGCAGCGAGTTCCAGGCACCCACCACCCTCCGTGTAAAATATTTTAACCCGTACCTTTAAGCCTTAACCTCTCAGCTTAAACCTATGCCCCCAAGTAATTGGCTCTTCCACCCTGGGAAAATGCTTCTGACTATCCACTCTGTCCATGCCTCTCATAATCTTGTCGACGTCCATCAGGTCACCCCTGAACCTCCGGGTTTTCAGTGAGGACAAACCAAGTCTCTCCAACCTCACCTTGTAATTAATGCCCTCCTTACAAGGCAACATCCTGGTAAATCTTTTCTGTACCCTCTACAAAGCCGCCACATCCTTCTGGTAGTGTGGTGACCAGAATTGAACACTATACTCCAAGTGCGGTCTGACTAAGGTTCTATCAAGCTGCAACATGACTTGCCAATTTTTAAACTCAATGCCCCGGCCGATGAAGGCAAGCAATCCTTATGCCTTCTTGACTACCTTCTCCACCTGCGTTGCCACTTTCAGTGACCTGTGTACAGTACACCCAGATCCCTCTGCCTATCAATACTCTTAAGGATTCTGCCATTTACTGTATATTCCCAATTTGTATTAGACTTTCCAAAATGCAATACCTCACATTTGTCCGGATTAAACTCCATCTGCCAGCTCTCCACCCAATATATATCCTGTTGTATCTTCTTATGGTCCTCATCGCTTTCCGCAAATCCACCAACCTTTGTGTTGTCCTCCTTATCTTTTCTTCACATCTCACTCTCACACCTGTATTTGTCTCATCAAAAAATTTAATTCTTCCATTTCCTTTGCATACATGGTAAAAACGTTGCGGCCCCAGCACTGATCACGGTGGCACAGTGATTTCCACTGCTGCGTCACAGCGCCAGGGACCTAGGTTCAACTCCCACGGTCAGCCCAGGAATTGGGTTACTGTCTGTGCAGAAGTCTGCTTGTTCACCCCGTGTCTGCGTGGGTTTCCTTCGGATGCTCCAGTTTCCTCCAACTGTCCGAAAGACTGGTTGGGTGCATTGGCCATGCTAAATTTTCCTTCAGTGTCGCCGAACAGGCGCAGAGTGTGGCGACGCGGGAATGTTCACAGTGACTTCATTAAATTGTTACTGTAAGCCTACTTTTGACACCAGGCTCAGATTAGTTTCTTCGGCCCAACCATCTTCAGCTGCTTCGCCAATGACCTTCCCTCCATCATAAGGTCAGAAGTGGGGATGTTCGCCGATGATCGCACAATGTTCAGCACCCTCGTGACTTCTCAGATACTGAAGCAGTCCATGTTCAAATGCAGCCAGATTTGGACAATATCCAGGCTTGGGCTGGCAAGTGGCAAGAAACATTCATGCCATACAAGTCGGCACGTCTGTCGGACTGTGGGAGGGAACCGGAGCACCCGGAAGAAACCCACACAGATATGAGGAGAACATGCAGACTCCGCGCAGACAGTGATCCAAGCCGGGAATCGAACCCAGGTCCCTGACGCTGAGGGAGCTGTGCTAACTACTGTGCCACCATGCCAGCTACCTTGCTTCTTCACTTTCTGATAGCTTTGAAAATCTCCTAATCGCCTGTTCGGATACACTGAGGGAGAACTTAGCATGGCCAATGCTCGTTTTTCAGAACGGAGGAAACCCACGCAGACACGGGGGGAGAACGTGCAGACTCTGCACAGACAGTGACCCATGACATTCACTGGCACATCCCACTGCTGATTCCGAAGCTATCGATAGCCTGAGAAATTGACGAGAAACTAGGAAGCGATATGAACAGAAACTGAATGAGCAGATCAGAGGCTAGGAATCCTGCTGCAAATAATAACCTTACTCCCCAAATCTTGCCTATCAACTTAAATATACAATTCAGGAGTACTATGAAATAATAATTGCCTGGATGAGTGCAGCTCAAGCAGCACGCAAAAAGCTTGGGACCTCGACCACATAGGAACATAGAAACATAGGAGCCTCAGGATTACGAGCAAAAGTCTGCAAAGTCAGCCCTTCGAGCATGCTGAACTCTCCCTGGTCTCAAATCCACCTCCCCACCTGTTCCCCATATTCGTTTATCCCTTTTTTATTAGAAATATATATATCCCTTTCTTGAAGCCATTCAACGATTCTGACTCCACCGTGCTATTGGGCAGCGAGTTCCACATATTCACCACCCTCCGTGACAAGTAGTTCCTCCTCATCTCAGTCTGAAATCTACCACTTTTCAACCTATACCCTGTGACCTCTTGTTCCAGACTGCCCCACAAGTGGAAACATTTGGTCTACATTTAATTTATCAATCCCTTTTAAAATATTACATACCTTTATCAGATCCCCTCTCACCCTTCTCAACTCCAGCGAGTACAAGGCCAAGGTGTTTAATATCTCCTCGTACGTCAACCCTTTCAACTCCAGAACCTACTTCCACACCCACAAATAAATCTATTTATTTTCCTGCAACAAAATGGTTATTTCAGTAAACCAAGCTGGCACTGCTTGAATCAGTTGTGATTATCTAAATACAGAGCTGATATTCTCTGAATCTGCCACGTCAGGCTGTTTCTAATCTCAGATGTTAATCTATTGTTTCCTACAACTCCTTCAACATTCCAAGAACTGTGTTTCTGAGTAATCGATGAGCTTGGATCTTTCTGAAGTGTGGGACATCTGGATGATGGCAAGCAATGTTTCCACTCACTCGTCACTCACTTCATCTGTGGCCCGAGAGTTCAGGTTTTAAAAAAAGAGCTGGAACGGTGGCACAGTGGTTAGCACTGCTGCCTCACAGCACCATAGACCCAGAATCAATTCCGGCCTCGGGTCACTGTCTGTGCAGAGTCTGCACGTTCTCCCTGTGTCTGCATGGGTTTGCACCGGGTGCTCTGGTTTCCTCCCACAGTGCGAAAGACATGCTGGTTAGGTGCACTGGCCTTGCTAAATTCTCCCTCAGTGGAACCGGAACAGGCGCCGGAGTGCGGCGACTAGGGGATTTTCACACCAACTTCAATGCAATGTTAATATCAGCCTGGCTGTGACTAATAAATCAGCTTTACTTTAATCTATACTGATAGCGATTGTTTCCTTTCCCACTGCCATTTTGCCCTTTCAGATTCTAAAACCAATGTATTTTGAGTACTTACTGTGCAGTGGGTTCCTCCATGCTGACACAGGAGGAGGCCATTCGGTCTGTGCCACCATGCCACTCTGGAGGAAAATAAATGCGAAGCAAGTTGACGGAGGGTTTTTAATTAATATCTCTCCTCGATGTTTACTGAAATAAGAAAATCAATTGGTGATTTATTGGGCCACATTACCAGGGAGGCGGTATTGGCAGCCTTAAAGCACATTAAGGTGGACAAATTCCCTGGGTCTGGTCAAGTGCATCCTCAGATCATGGGTAACCTAGGGAAGATATCGCCGAGGCCCTTGCTGGGGTATTTAGAAACATAGAAACATAGAAAAACTACAGCACAAACAGGCCCTTCGGCCCACAAGTTGTGCCGAACACATCCCTACCTTCTAGGCCTACCTATCACCCTCCATCCTATTACGCTCCATGTACTCATCCAGGCGTCTCTTAAAATAGCCGATGGCGTTCGCCTCCACCACCACTGACGGCAGCCGATTCCACACGCCCACCACCCTCTGTGTGAAAAACGTACCCGTAACATCTCCCCTGTACCTACCCCCAACACCCTAAACCTGTGTCCTCTCGTAGCAGGCATTTCCAGCTGGGAAAAAGACTCTGAGAGTCCACCCGATCAATGCCTCTCAACATCTTATACACCTCTATTAGGTTTCATCTCATCCTTCGTTTCTCCAAGGAGAAAACACCGAGCTCCCTCAGCCTATCCTCATAAGGCATGCCACTCAATCCAGACAACATCATTGTAAATCTGCTTTGCACCCTTTCAATGTTTTCCACATCCTTCCTATAGTGAGGCGACCAGAACTGAGCACAGTACTCCAAGTGGCGTTTGACGAGGGTCTTATATAGCTGCATCATTACCCCCGGACTCCTAAACTCAATCCTCGATTGATAAAGGCCAGAACACCATACGCCTTCTTAACCACCTCCTCCACCTGCGGGGCCGATTTCAGTGTCTTATGGAACCGGACCACAAGGTCCTTCTGATCCTCTACAGTCCGAAGATTCTTTCCATTATATTGTACTCCTTCATCCCATTTGACCTACAAAAATGGACCACGACACATTTATCTGGGTTCAAGTCCATCTGCCACTTGTCCGCCCAGTCTTGCATCCTATCAATGTTCCTCTGTAACGTCTGACATTCCTCCAGACTATCCACAATCCCACCAACCTTCGTGTCGTCGGCAAACTTACCAACCCATCCCTCCGCTTCGTCATCCAGGTCATTTATGAAAATGACAAAGAGTATTGGTCCCAGAACAGATCCCTGGGGCAGCAACTTGTGACCGACCTCTATTTAGAAAAAGACCCATCTATACCCAATCTCTGTCTCCTTTGGGCAAGTCAGTTCTGGATCCACCGGGCAGCAGCCCCTTGGATCTCATGACCTCTCAGTTTTTCTGGAACATAGAACATAGAACAGTACAGCACAGAAGAGGTCCTTCGGCCCACGATGTTGTGCCGAGTTTTATCTGAAACCAAGATCAAGCTATCCAACTCTGTATCATCCTGGTGTGCTCCATGTGCCTATCCAATAACCGCTTAAATGTTCCAAAAGTGTCTGACTCAACTATCACTGCAGGAAGTCCATTCCACACCCCAACCACTCTCTGCGTAAAGAACCTACCTCTGATATCCTTCCTATATCTCCCACCACAAACCCTATAGTTATGCCCCCTTGTAATAGCTCCATCGACCCGAGGAAATAGTCTTTGAACATTCACTCTATCTATCCCCTTTATCATTTTATATACGTCTATTAAGTCTTCCCTCAGTCTCCTCCGCTCCAGAGAGAACAGCCCTAGCTCCCGCAACCTTTCCTCATAAGACCTAACCTCCAAACCAGGCAGCATCCTGGTAAATCTCCTCTGCACTCTTCCCAGCGCTTCCACGTCCTTCTTACAGTGAGGTGACCAGAACTGCACACAATATTCCAAATGTGGTCTCACCAAGTTCCTGTACAGTTGCAGCATAATCCCACGGCTCTTAAACTCCAACCCCCTCTGAATAAAAGCTAACACACTATAGGCCTTCTTCACAAATCTATCCACTTGAGTGGCAACCTTTAGAGATCTGTGGATATGGACCCCAAGATCTCTCTGTTCCTCCACAGTCGTCAGAGCCCTACCTTTCACCCTGTAATCCACATTTAAATTAGTCCTACCAAAATGAATCACCTCAATTTTATCAGGGTTAAACTCCATTTGCCATTTTTCAACCCAGCTTTGCATCCTATCTATGTCTCTTTGCAGCCTACAACAGCCCTCCACCACATCCACTACTCCACCAATCCTGGTGTCATGAGCAAATTTACTGATCCACCCTTCAGCCCCCTCCTCTAAGTCATTAATAAAAATCGCAAAGAGCAGAGGACCAAGCACTGATCCCTGTGGCACTCCGCTAGCAACCTGCCTCCATTCCGAAAATTTTCCATCCACCACCACCCTCTGTCTTCGATCAGACAGCCAGTTACCTATCCAATCGGCCAACTTTCCCTCTATCCCACACCTCCTCACTTTCATCATAAGCCGACCATTGGGGACCTTATCAAACGCCTTACTAAAATCCATGTATATGAAATCAACTGCCCTACCTTCATCAACACACTTAGTTACCTCTTCAAAAAATTCTATCAAATTTGCGAGGTACGACTTGCCCTTCACGAATCCGTGCTGACTATCCCGGATTAATCCGCATCTTTCTAAATGGTCGTAAATCCCATCCCTAAGGACATTTTCCATCAATTTACCAACCACCGAAGTAAGACTAACCCGTCTATAATTACCAGGGTCATTTATATTCCCTTTCTTATACAGAGTAACAACATTCGCCATTCTCCAGTCCTCTGGCAACATCCCCGTGGACAGCGAGGACCCGAAGATCAAAGCCAAAGGCTCTGCAATCTCATCCCTTGCCTCCCAAAGAATGCTAGGATATATTTCATCAGGCCCAGGGGACTTATCGACCTTCAGTTTATTCAAAACTGCCAGGACATCCTCCCTCAGAACATCTATTTCCTCCAGCCTATTAGCCTGTAACACCTTCTATTCCTCAAAAGCATGGCCCGTCTCCTTGGTGAACACTGAAGAAAAGTATTCATTCATCACCTCGCCTATCTCTACTGACTCCATACACAAGTTCCCACTACTGTTCTTGACCGGCCCTAACCTCACCCTGGTCATTCTTTTCTTCCTCACATAAGAGGAAAAAGCCTTGGGGTTTTCCTTGATCCGACCCGCCAAGGATTTCTCATGTCCCCTCCAAGCTCTCCTAAGCCCCATTTTCAGCTCATTCCTTGCTAACTTGTAACCCTTCTATCGAGCCATCTGAACCTTGTTTCCTCATCCCTACATAAGCTTCCTTCTTCCTTTTCACAAGCCATTCCACCTCTTTCGTGAACCATGGTTCCCTCACTCGGCCATTTCCTCCCTGCCTGACAGGGACATACCTATCAAGGACACCCAGTATTTGTTCCTTGAAAAAGTTCCACTTTTCATTACTTACTTTCTCTGACAGTTTCTGTTCCCAACATATGCCCCCTAATTCTTGCATAATCGCATCATAATTACCTCTCCCCCAATTGTAAACCTTGCACTGCCGTACGTGCCAGGGCTTGCCGTACGTTGCCAAGCCTTGCATGGGGGACCTTATTGACCGCCTTGCTGATATCCATATAAACCACATCTACCGCCTTCCCTTTGTCAATGTGTTTAGTTACATTTTCGAAGAAATCCACCAGGCTCGTTCAGCACGATCTGCCCTTGACAAAGCCATGCTGAATATTCTTCAGCATACTAAACCTCTCTAAATGCTCATATATCCTGTCCCTCAGGATCTTCTCCATCAGTTTACCAACCACTGAGGTTAGACTCAAAGGTCGGAAATTACCTGGGCTATCCCTATTCCCCTTCTTGAAAATAGGAACCACGTCCGCACTCCTCCAATCCTCCGGCTCCGTCTCTTTCCACTGGCGAAGTTCTGGAAGGCTGGAGGGTTGCATTCTGTTGTTTAAGAAGGGTAGCAAAGACAAAGCCAGCGAATGACAGGCCGCTGAGCCTTACGTCAGCGGTGGGTAAGTTACTGGAGGAGATTGTGAGGGACAAGATCTACCAAGATTTGGATCGTCAAGGTCTGATTATTGAGGGTTATTTATTCGTGTCACAAGTAGGCTTACATGAACACTGCAATGAAGTTAAAGTGAAAATCATTGCCCTATCCACATAACCCCATGCATTTACCCGAGCTAGTCCCCCTGACATTGAGGAGAAATTTAGCATGGCAAATCCACCTGTCCCACACATCTTTGGAGGGTGGGAGGAAACCGGAGCACCCGGAGGCACACCTCGTAGATACGGGAAGAACATGTAGACTCCGCACAGAGAGTGACCCAAGCTGGGAATTGAACCCGGCTCCCTGGCGCTATGAGGCAGCAGTGCTAAGTACTGTGTCACCTTGCCGCCCATTAATTGTCTTACGATCGTACCACTGGGCAATCAGAAACAAATGATAAGTGCCCGAAGGTGTATTTTTGAAAGTGAATTAGTCTTGCAGCAGAAAAAACAAGTGCTTACCTCAGTGGCCAGGTGGAAACAATGGCCTATAGAGGAGGCGACTTCAAGTGGAGGGATAAGGGACCAATTTGCATCTCTGTGATCAGAGGCTGGCCCACTGGGTGCGTAATATCAAAGGGGAAAAATACATACACACAGCAAGATAACTGGAAAAGAGTGGGGGGAAGCAACTACAACCATAGCCACGCACCGTTGCAGAAAGATCGTTTGCGGGCAGCATAATGGCACAGCAGTTAGTATTGCTGCCTCACAGCTCCCGACACCAGGTTTTGATTCCTGGCTTGGGTCACTGTCTGTGTGGTGTCAGCACGTTCTCCCGGTATCTGAGTGGGTTTCCTCCGGATGCTCCGGTTTCCTTCCACGGTCAGAAATACGTGCTGGTTAGGTGCATTTGCCATGCTGAATTAACCCTCCCGAGAATCATAGAATCCCTACAGTGCAGAAGGAGGCCATTCAGCCCACCGTGCCTGCACCGACAACAATCCCACCCAGGCGCTATTCCCATAACCCCACATATTTACCTTGTTAATCCCGTGACTCTAGGGGCAATTTAGCACGGCCAATCCCCCAGACCTGAACATCATTGGACTGTGGGAGGAAACTGGAGAACCCGGTGGAAGCCCACACAGAGACGGGGGAGAGCGTGCAGACTCCACACAGACAGTGACCCAAGGCTGGAATTGAACCCGGGTCCCCGGGCGCTGTGAAGCTGGAGTGCTAACCAATGTGCCAGCGTGTAAATTAACTGGTGCTGGAGTGTGGTGACTCGCGAATTTTCACAGTAACTTCATTGCAGTGTTGATGTAATCCTACTTGTGACACTAACAAATAAACTTTAAACTTTAAATCTTTATTTCCCAAGTCCCGTCCATGTACTGATATTTCCCTGTGGATGGTGAAGAACTGAGAGATTGAAGTCAGCACACAGATATATCCACATGGATAGAGAGATGGGAAAAACAACTTTGCAGCAAACACATATCTCTGGTGGATGGAGGGGGACTGATAGACTGCAGTCAGAACACAGGACCTGAGGAAGGAAAGATACTGAGCCAGTACAGTCAGTGCACAATTATTGCACTGTAAATGGTGGAATCAATTCAGAGATTTCAAAAAGTAAGCAACAGTCCCTTTGTGAATGGATTTGATTTGATTTATTATTGTCACATGTATTGGTATACAGCGAAAAGTATTGTTTCTTGTGCACCATACAGAGAAAACATACCGTTCATAGAGAAGGAAATGAGAGAGTGCAGAATGTGGTGTTACAGTCAAAGCTAGAGTATAGATGGAGATCAACTTAATATATAGCAGGCCCATTCAAAATTCTGACAGCAGCAGGGAAGAAGCTGTTCTTGAGTCGGTTGGTGCGTGGCGTCAGACTTTTGCATCTTTTTCCCGACGGAAGCAGATTGAACAGAGAATCTCCGGGATGCGTGGGGTCCTTGATTATGACGCTGGAAGAGATTATGTCTGGAGTGCCTGGTGTCCTTGATTATGCTGGCTGCTTTTACTGAGATACAGTCACTGGAGGGGAGGCTGGTTTGCGTGATGGACTGGCTTTTGTTCACAAAGGTTTGTAGTTTCTTGCGGTTTTGGGCAGAGCAGGAGTCATACCAAGCTGTGATACATCCACAAAGAATTATTTCGATGGTACAACTGTCAAGGTTGGTGAGAGTTGTAGCGGACATGCCAAATTTCCTTCGACTTCTTGGAAAGGAGTCCTGAGGAGGAGTATGGTGGATTCCAGTCAATGGACATGCACTTCCCTGAGAGACAAAATACTGCAACCTGAGTCCTGATATTTCTCTGCAGCAATTATCAATATATATTCCCTTATTTTGTGTCTGATGTGAAATGTAATTGAAACATCATGTCTTCAAGGTTTGCAAATTAATTTTCTGGTCAATTTAATTCCCTATTTTGATATTGAATCATGAAATCCTCAGTGCAAACACTATACTGCACACTAAGAGACTAAATCGGTTGGGGTTATATTCACTGGAGTTGAACATAGGGATTGGGATTTTTGGCTTCAATTGTATAATGCACTGATGAGGCCACACCTGGAGTATTGTGTCCAGTTTTGGTGTCCTTATCTGAGGAAGGATGTTCTTGCTGTAGAGGGAGTACAGTGAAGGTTTACCAGGCTGATTCCTGGGGTGGCAGGTCTGTCACATGAGGAGAGACTAAATCGCTTAGGATGATATTCACTGGATTTTAGAAGAGTGAGAGGGGATCTCATAGAAACTTATAAAATTCTAACACGGTTAGACAGGGTAGATTCAGAAAGAATGCTCCCGATGGTGGGAGAGTCTTGAACTGGGGGTCGTAGTTTGAGGAAAAGAGGTAAACCTTTTTTAACGGAGGTGAGGAGAACTTTCTTCACCCAGAGAGTGGTGAACGTGTGGCATTCACTATTATAGGAAGTAGTTGAGGTCAAAACATTGTCTGATTTCAACAATAAATTACATCTCGCTCTTAGGGCTGAAGGGATCAAGGGACATGGGGAGAAGGGGTATCAGGATATGGAATTTGATGATCAACCACAATCACAGTGAATGGCAGAGTAGGGTCCAAGGTTTGAATGGCACACTCCTGCTTCTAGTTGCCATGTTTCTACTCTGCATTGTGGAACCAATGATCTGGGTGTACAGGTACACAGGTCACTGAAAGAGGTAATAGAGGTGGAGAAGTAGTCAAGAAGGCATACGGCATGCTTGCCTTCATCAGCCTGGCATTGAATTTAAAAATTTGCAAGTCATGTTGCAGCTTTATAGAACCTTTGTTCGGCCGCACTTCGAATATAGTGGTCAATTCTCATCGCCACACTCCCAGAAGGATGTGCAGGCTTTGGAGAGGGTACAGAAAAGATTTACCAGGATGTTGCCTGGTATGGAGGGCATTAGCTTTGAGGGGAAACTTCGTTTGCTCTCACTAGAACGACGGTGGTTGAGGGGAGACATGATAGAAGTCTACAAGACTATGAGGGGCATGGACAGAGTGGATAGTAAGAAGCTTTTTCCCAGGATGGAAGAGTCAATTACTTGGAGGCACTCGTTTAAGGTGCGAGTGGCAAGGTTTAAAGAAGATGTATGAAGCAAGTTTTTTGCACAGAGGGTGGTGGGTGTCTGGAACTCGATGCCAGGGGAGGTTGTGGAAGCAGGTACGATAGTAACTTTTAAGGCGCATCTTGACAAATATGTGAATAGGATGAGAATAAAGGGATATGGTCCACGAACGGGTAGGATGTTTTAGTTCAGACGGGCAGCATGGTCGGTGCAGGCTTAGAGGGCCGAAGGGCCTGTTTCTGTGCTGGAATTTGCTGTGTTCTTTGTTCAAAGTTATTGTTGACGAGCCAGTGCCCCTTGATGAAGTTCACTATTTTTCATGACATTACTGCCTCGTGCCGCTTCTGTTCAGAATGTACATTCTTGCTGGGTTCAAGTGAAAATGTTTAATTGCTCTAAATATTTGATGTATTAACATACAGTGAAAAGTATTGTTTCTTGCACGTTATAAAGACAAAGCATACTGTTCATACAGAAGGAAAGGAGAGAGTGCAGAATGTAATGTTACAGTCACAGCTCGGGTGTCGAGAAAGATCAACTTAATGTGAGGTAGGTCCGTTCAAACGTCTGACAGCATCAGGGAAGAAGCTGTTCTTGAGTCGGTTGGTGAACTCAGTCTTTTGTATCTTTCTCCCGATGAAAGAAGGTGGAAGAGAAAATGTCCGGGGTGTGTGGTGTCCTTAATTATGCCGGCTGCTTTTCCTCGACGCAGCGAGAAGTGTAGACAGAGTCAATGGATGGGAGGCTGGTTTGCGTGATGGATTGGGCTACATTCACGACCTTTTGTAGTTCCTTGCGATCTTGGGCAGAGCAGGAGCTACGCCAAGCTGCGAGGCAACCAGAAATAATGCTTTCTATGGTGCATCTGTAAAAGTTGGTGAGAGTCGTAGCTGACATGCCACATTTCCTTCATCTTCTGAGAAAGTAGAGGCATT
The DNA here is from genome assembly GCF_964213995.1 of Mustelus asterias. Lineage (NCBI taxonomy): Eukaryota > Metazoa > Chordata > Chondrichthyes > Carcharhiniformes > Triakidae > Mustelus > Mustelus asterias. The sequence continues at coordinate 30,510 of NW_027590311.1, read as the reverse complement.
TGTGGGTTTTCTTCACTATTGTGTCGGCATGGGTGAAACAGGACAGGTTGCCGGTCACCTGGATACCTAAAAACCTGAAGCTCTTGTCCATTTCTACTTCGTCCCTGTTGCTGTAGACAGGGGCATGTTCTCCTTTACGCTTCCTGAAGTCGATGACAATCTCCTTTGCTTTGTTGACATTGAGGGAGAGATTATTCTCACTGCACCAGTTCACCAGATTCTCTATCTCATTCATGTACTCTGTCTCGTCATTGTTTGAGATCTGACCCACTACGGTGGTGTCAACAGCAAACTTGAAAATCGAATTGGAGGGGGAATTTGGCCACACGATTAAAGGTGTATAAGGAGTATCGTAGGGGGCTGAGAACACAACCTTGGGGGGCACCGGTGTTGAGGGTGATTGTGGAGAAGGTGTTGTTGCTTATCCTTACTGATTGTAGGCTGTGGGATCGGAAGTTCAGGATGCAGTCACAGATGGAGGAGCCGAGAACCAGGCCACGGAGTTTGGCGATGCGTTTTGTGGGAATAATAGTGATGAAGGCTGAGCTGTGTTCAATAAATCGGAGTCTGACAGAGGTGCCTTTGTAATCCAGGTGTTCCAGGGTTGAGTGCAGGGCCAGGGAGATGACATCTGCTGTGGACCTGTTGCGGCAATAGGCAAACTGTAGTGGATCCAGATAGTCAAGCAGGCTGGAATTGATTCGTGCCATGGCTAGCCTTTCGAAGCACTTCATAATGTTGGATGTCAGAGCCACCGGAAGATCGTCATTGAGGCGCGCTGCGTGGTTTCTCTCAGGTACCGGGAAGATTGTCCTGAGGTTATGCTCCTGAGCTGCTGCATTAACCCGTTAATTTATGCCGGGACCCAAAGTAAATTCAGAGACAAATTGGAGAATGGGGTGACATATCCAGTGACATTTTGCAAAAATATTTAAAGAATCAACCTCGTGAAATTCATCATGAATTTGAATATTGTGAATCCAGGATTCTATCTGCCTGTTTTCTCAAGTGCCTGGCTGCCTTTTCAATTACACAGTGTCGCACTGTGGGTTCATCCTGCATTGTGTGGTGCGGTAAAAGGACTGATGTGATTACTTAATAAGCAAAGGCTGGGGAAGGTACCTGGCCTGTTTGTGGTAATGTAGAGTCCATGGATCATGTCTAAGTTCACTGTATTCAGCTGCACTTCGTTTTTAGTTATCTCATAAACGTTTTATTAAAGTTTTATTTGCGCTTCAGCCCCATGCTCCTGATTAACGGGCATCCGGTTTGGAAGGGAACGAGGAAGGTGGAGGAACTCCTCATGAACCTGCTCCTGGGCCTGGCCAAACGAGCTATTAACAGGTCCAGGCAGCGGGCGACCGAGGGGTCCGCCCAGCCCGACTGTCTGCACCTCCACCGCGGCTACATTCATTGCTGGGTGCCCCTTTAATCACGTTTTTATTTCATGTTTTAATTTTCCCTTCTGCTTTGTCTTTTGATTCGGGGGGTTCCCTTCGTTTCTTGTTTTGTCCCTCAGCTTATTAATTTGATTTGCCAAAATGATTGGCTGGGGATGGCCACTTACTTGCTCATTTTGGCGCTCGCTGTCACACTGAATAAGTTATAAAAATAGAGCAAGAGCCGGATCGTAAAATGATGCCTCTCCGACTCGGTGAAGGTCTTGGTACCACACCCAGTGAGATTAAGTGAGAGATCTTAGCATTAAACTGTACTTGACAGAACCCTTAGGAACATTAACATACAGAGGGAACTGAGCGCACAGGTCCCCAGATCACTAAAAGAGGCAACATAAGAACATAATGTTCTTGGTGAGACCACATTTGGAATATTGTGTGCAGTTCTGGTCACCTCACTCTAAGAAGGATGTGGAAGCGCTGGAAAGAGTGCAGAGGAGATTTACCAGGATGCTGCCTGGTTTGGAGGGTAGGTCATATGAGGAAAGGTTGAGGGAGCTAGGGCTGTTCTCTCTGGAGCGGAGGAGGCTGAGGGGAGACTTAATAGAGGTGTATAAAATGATGAAGGGGATAGATAGAGTGAACGTTCAAAGACTATTTCCTCGGGTGGATGGAGCTATTACAAGGGGGCATAACTATAGGGTTCGTGGTGGGAGATACAGGACGGATATCAGAGGTAGGTTCTTTACGCAGAGAGTGGTTGGGGTGTGGAATGGACTGCCTGCAGTGATAGTGGAGTCAGACACTTTAGAAACATTTAAGCGGTTATTGGACAGGCACATGGAGCACACCAGAATGATAGGGAGTGGGATAGCTTGATCTTGGTTTCAGATAAAGCTCGGCACAACATCGTGGGCCGAAGGGCCTGTTCTGTGCTGTACTGTTCTATGTTCTATAAGAAATAGGAGCAGGAGTAGGCCATCTGACCCTTCGAGCCTGCCCCGCCATTCAACAAGATCATGGGTGATCTGAAGCGAATCAGTTCCACGTACCCGCCTGCTCCCCATATCCCCTAATTCCCTTATCGATCAGAAAAGTATCCACCCGTGATTTAAACATATTCAACGAGGAAGCCTCCACCACTTCAATGGGCAGAGAATTCCAGAGATTCACTACCCTCTGAGAGAAGAAGTTCCCCCTCCACTCTGTTCTGAACCGGCCCCCCCTTATTTTGAGGCTGTGCCCTCTAGTTCTGGTTTCCCTTCTAAGTGGAAAGAATCTCTCCACCTCTACCCTATCCAGCCCCTTCATTATCTTATATGTCTCTATAAGATCACCCCTCATCCTTCTGAACTCCAACTAGTACAGACCCAATCTGTTTAATCGCTCCTCATATGCTACACCCCTCATCTCCGGTATCAACCTGGTGAACCTTCTCTGCACTCCCTCCAAGGCCAATATATCCTTTCGCAAATAAGGGGAACAAAACTGCACACAGTACTCCAGTTGCGGCCTCACCAGTGCCTTGTACAGTTGCAGCAAGACCTCCCTGCTTTTATATTCTATCCCTCTCGCGATAAAGGCCAACATTCCATTCGCCTTCTTGATCACCTGCTGCACCTGCAGACTGACATTTTGCGATTCGTGCACAAACACCCCCAGGTACCTCTGCAATGTCGCACGATGTAATTTTTCTCCATTTAACTAATATTCCAATTTACTATTATTTCTTCCAAAGTGGATAACCTCACATTTGCTAACGTTATATTCCATCTGCCAGATCCTCGCCCAATCGCTCAGCCTATCCAGATCTCTCTGCAGACTTTTTGCGTCCTCCACGCAATTCGCTTTCCCACTCACCTTCGTGTCATCAGCAAACTTGAATACCCTAGATTCAGTCCCCTCCTCCAGATCATCTATGTAAATGGTAAACAATTGAGGCCCCAGCACCGATCCCTGCGGCACGCCACTGGTCACCAACTGCCAACCAGAAAAGCACCCATTTATCCCAACTCTCTGCTTCCTGTTAGATAGCCAATCCCCAATCCACGCCAACACCTTACCCCTAACTCCGTGTACACCAATCTTCTGCAGCAACCTTTTGTGAGGCACCTTATCGAACGCCTTCTGGAAATCTATAAACACCACATCCACCGGTTCCCCTCTGTCAACTGCACTAGTGACATCTTCATAAATGTCCAGTAGATTCGTCAAACACGACTTTCCCTTCAACAATCCATGCTGCGTCTGCTTGATCGAACCATTCTTTTTCAGGTGCTCTGTTATTTCCTCTTTAATAATGGACTGTAGCATCTTCCCAACTACGGACGTTAAGCTAACCGGCCTGTAGTTACCCGCCTTTTGTCTACTTCCTTTTTTAAACAGCGGCGTAACAGTAGCTGTTTTCCAGTTAGCCGGCACTACCCCAGAGTCCAGCGAATTTTGATAAATTACTACTAACGTATCTGCTATTACCTCAGCCATTTCTTTCAGTACCCTGGGATGCATTCCATCCGGGCCCGGGGACTTGTATACCTTCGGTCCTATTAGTCTACCAAGCACCACCTCCTTAGTAACAGTAATTGTATAAAGGACCTCCCCACTCACCAACTCTCGATCTCTTTTATTCGGCAAACTATTTGTGTCTTCCACCGTGAAGACCGACACAAAGAACTTATTTAAAGTCTCAGCCATTTCCTCGTTTTCCACTATTAAATCCCCCCTCTCATCTTCCAAGGGTCCAACATTCACTCTAGCCACTCTATTCCTGTTTATATACTTGTAAAAACGTTTACTATCATTTTTTTATATTTTGAGCTAGTTTAGTTTCATAATCTATCTTTCCTTTCTTAATCGCTTTCTTCGTCGTACTTTGTTTTTCTTTAAAGCTTTCCCAATCCACTAATTATCCACTATTTTTGGCCACTCTGTACGCATCTGATTTTATTTTAATACTCTCCTTTATTTCCTTCGTTTTCCTTTTTCTTACAGTCCTTCTTTATCACCGGAATATATTTTTGCTGAGTATTTAAAAAAATCTCCTTAAAAATCCTCCACTGTTCCTCAGCTGTCCTACCTACCAATCTGCTCGCCCAGTCTACATTAGCCAATTCCACCCTCATCCTATCGTACTCCCCTCTGTTCAAGCAGAGGACACTGGTTTGGGACCCTACTTTCTCACCCTCCATCTGTATCAGAAATTCCACCATATTTTGATCACTCATCCCAAGAGGATCCTTCACAAGAAGATCCTTAATTCTACCTGTCTCATTGCACAGAACCAGATCCAAGATAGCTCGCTCTATCGTAGGTTCTGTAACATACTGTTCAATGAAACAATCCCGACAGCATTCCAAGAACTCTTCCTCAAGCCCTCCACGTCCAATTTGAGTCGACCAATCAATATGTAGGTTAAAATCCCCCATGATTATTGCCGTTCCACTTTTGCACGCATCCATTATTTGCTTGTTTATAGCCCTCCCCACCTCTAAGTTATTATTTGGGGGCCTATAGACCACGCCTACCACTGTCTTTCTCCCCCTACTATTCCTTATCTCCACCCACAACGATTCCACGTTTTGCTCCTTAGAGCCTATGTCGTCTCTCACTACCGTCCTGATATTATCCTTTATTAACAAAGCTACCCCACCTCCTTTTTCTACCTGTCTATCCTTCCTAAATGCCAGATAACCCTGTATATTCAGTTCCCAGTCCCGGTCACCCTGCAACCACGTTTCTGTGATGGACACTAGATCAAATTCATTTGTATGGATTTTTGCCATCAACTCATTTACTTTGTTTCGAATGCTTTGTGCATTCAGGCAAAGTGTCTTTATGCCAGCCTTTATCTGGACCCGGTTTGGTGAAGCGCTACTAACATCTCCCAAGCCCTCTCGTCCTTTAGCTAGTTGTTTATTCAGTATACTCCTGGCATTAGAGTAGACAGATCTCAATCCTATGGTCTGACCTCTCCCCTTCTCTGTTCCCAGTCCACCTGCCCTCTTGCACTGCCTATAACCCTTCTCTGTTTGCGAGCTACCTTCCTCACTCTCAGTCACGTCACTTTGATCCCCTGCCCCCAACCTATCTAGTTTAAACTCGCCCCAGTAGCCTTAGCCAACCTTCCTGCCAGGATATTGGTCCCCCTGGGATTCAAGTGCCACCCGTTTTTAGTATACATGTCACACCTGTCCCAAAAGAGGTCCCAATGGTCCAGGAACCTGAATCCCTGCCCCCTGCACCATTCCCTCAGCCACACATTCATCCTCCACCTCACTCCATTCCTTTCCTCACCTTCCCGTGGCACAGGCAGCAATCCCGAGATTACAACCTTTGCTTTCCTCCTTCTCAGCTGACTCCCTAATTCTCTATACTCTTTTTTCATGTTCCCTTCCCCCTTCTTACCCACATCAGCGGTACCAATATGTACCGCTACCTCCGGCTCCTCTCCCTCCCACCTCAGGATTTCTGGGACTCGCCCAGCGACATCCTGGATCCCAGCCCCAGGGAGGCAGACCACCATGCGAGACTCCCGCCTGCCTCCGCAAAATCGCCTGTCCGTCCCCCTAACTGTCGAGTCCCCGATTAATATCGCCTTCCTCCTCCTTTCCTTAGCCCTCTGAGTTACAGGGCCGGACTCCACCCCGGAGACACGGCCACTGCTGCTTCCCCCAGATGGGCTGTCCCCCCCAACAGTACTCAGACAGGAGTACTTGTTATGTAGGGGCACTTCCACCGGGGTGCTCTCAATCACCCGAGCTTTACCCTTCCTGGCTGTCACCCACTTGGCCTCCTCCCGTGGCCCTGGTGTGACCACCTGACGATAGCTCTTGTCTATCACCACTTCATTCTCCCTTAACAGCCGAAGATCCTCGAGCTGCTGTTCCAGCTCCCTAACACGGTCCCTCAGGAACCCCAGCTCGACACACCCCTCACAGATGTGGATGTCCGGGAGGCCAGGTGCCTCCAGGACCTCCCACATACTGCACTGCGAGCAACACACTGGCTTAAGGCTCATATTTCACCCTTTCCTCCAAGGTACACAGAGAAAAGTAAATTATAAATAAAGAAAAATAAGAAACTCACCCCTGCTCGCCCTTTCTGCCTAAGCCCGATGAGCCAAAGCCCCTCAGTTCTCACTCAGCACCCTCTCACTCTGCTGCCCGCTCCCAACGCTGCCCGTTAGATAGTGGGGCCTGCCTTTTAAACCTCCCGTGCACAAAAAAAACTCAAAAGACTCTTCCCAGTAAACCCCGTGGCCACTGCCGGTTTCGCGCCAAAATGTAAAAATAATTAAATAAATAAATAACAGCCGCGAAAAAGTACTTTAAATTAAATCTTACCACAAAAATCCTGTCACCAGTCACACCTCTGCCTTTCTCCAAAGCAACAAAGAGAACATTGGAAAGGAACATTGGAAAGGCGGCAGAAGACCCTAAATACCAGCTGAAAGGCTGAATGCCAGGATTACGCAAATGACTGGGATAAAGGTATCACATTTATATTATTTGCTGTTAGAGATGCGCCAAATGAATCGACTCAGTTTAATACATTTCAATTGATATTTGGACACAAATTAAGAGGGTCTTTAAAATAAATTAGGGAAAAGTTGGTAGGTCATAAGTCAGGGATCACACAGTTGGATTATGTATCTGAGGTGAGAGAAGGATTGAACAAAGTAGGTGAATCAGGTAGACAGAATTTGAAGGTGACAGAACACCGAATGAAGCAAGAAGCAGATACGAAAACTAAAATTCGTACGTTTGCCCGTGGGGAGAAAGTTTTGGCGCAATTAACAGTGGTAGGAGATCCATTCAAAAGGAGGTTTAGTTGTCTTTATCAGGTTGACAAGAAGTTAAGTCAGGCTAATTGTCTGGTAAAGATGCCACATAGGAAAAAAAAGACAGGGTGTGTCATGTGAACATACTGAAACTGAACTATGACAGTGAAAGGGAACTGCAGAAACAGTGATTTGTTACTGCCAATAAGAGTAAGAAATCACATCCAGACGATTTGAATTTTGATGTGCGTCAGCATAAATTGAATAATGAAAAAGGAATGGAATAGGGTAGTGAGCTATCTGCCCCAGGAACAGGTAATTTAATTGAACCACTGGTTGCAGTGCTCTGAAGAACTATGTCGAAATAGAACGGGGAAGACTAATGCATGACGTTGACATAGGTCATGCTGTTCCGTTAAAACAATACCCCTATCGGTTTAATCTGCTCAAAGCAGCACAAAGTTTAGAAGGAAGTGGAAGCGATGCGAGAAGAAGAAATTGTAGAGCCGAATCAAAGCCCATTGTGTTGGTTCCCAAATTTGATTGTACTCAACAATTGTGCGTAACTTACCGGAATGCAAACGTTTTGACCAAATCTGATTCATACCAATTCCAAGGCTGGAGGATCGGGTGAGAAAAGGAGGGCAAGACTCTCATATCACAAAGTTCAACGTACTTAGTGGTTATTGTCAACTACCTTTGTCAGAGAGAGCAAAAGATGTTTCTGCTTTTGAAATCCCAAATGGGCGACATCAATTTAAAGTAATGTCCTTTGTCATGAAAAACGCACCAGTCACTTTTCAAAGGCTCATGAACAAAGTTGTTACAGGGTTGACGAATTGTGCTGCCTACAGAGATGACTCAGTGACCTTTAACCATTCATACAAGAACAGATGAAATATCTGGCGGAGCTGTTCAGGAAACTGCGGGAGGCAAAGTCAGTCATAAACTTGGCAAAAACCTAATTTACGAATGTGGAAGTGACATTCTTAGGAGAAAACATTGAATACGGACGGATGTCATGGAGAAAAGTGAAGATGAATGCCATCGAGGTATTTCCAAGACCAACTTCGAAGAAGGAAGTGCTACGAATTTTCGCTTTGAAAGGATTCTACAAGAAAGTTGAACCAAGCTTTTGTAGTGCAGTGAGATCTTTGACGGATATGTTAATAAATATATGAAATTGAGTTGGACAGACCAATGCCAGGAGGCATTTGAGAACTTAAAGCAATATTAACTCCAACACCCGTTGTAGTCACGCCAAACATTTAGGAACCCTTCAAAGTCGCCGTCGATGCCAGCGATGTAGATGTTGGAGCTGTGCTGTGACAGGAGAATGATTGTGGAATAAAAAGACCAATCGGTTATTTTTCAAACAGAAAACTTCAAAGTCCACCAGAAAAAAATATTCAACCATTGAAAAAGTGTTATTGAGTTTGGTCAGAGCCTTAAAACATTTTAATGTTTACCTTGCAAACAATGCATCGGAGACGATGTACACCACCGTTTGATATTTCTGGAAAGATTTGAGAAAAATAACACTCGATAATTTTGTTGAAGTCTAACGTTACAAGCATTTAGAATCATAGAAGGAGGCCATTCAGTCCATAGAGCCTGCAGCGACAGCGATCCCACCCAGGCCACATTCCAGTAACCTCACAAATTTGCCCTGTTAGTCTGCTGGACACTAAGGTGGCAATTTATCATGGCCAATCAGCCTAACCCGCAAATCATTGAAGTGTGGGAGGAAACCCACGCAGATACGGGGAGAACGCACAAACTCTACACAGACAGTGACCCAAGGCTGGAATTGAACCCGGGTCCCTGGTGCTGTGAGGCAGCAGTGGTAACCACTGTGCCACCGTACCACCCATTTATTTTACAGATTGTACATGCTGTAGGTCGTGAGAATATAAACGTGGATGCTTTATCACGAGCTGCAATGAAAAATGATTAAATACGATAGAAATGCTGGTGTTCAATGTTATATATAAATAGAATTATTATGAAACATGAAACTCTGGATTAATGAACTATGGATCTAGCAACATAATCAACTTAAGGTTTAAAAAAAAGTGAAGCCATCTTTTTATGATGATGGTTCATTTTTTTCTTGGGGGAGTTGCAAAGTTGATTAGTCTAATTGTATATTGAAAAGTAAGACTTTCAACTTGGAATTTGTAAAATTGTAAAATGCGAAAGGTGAAAAAACATTGCATGGTTCTGTTCAAAGGTGGTGTTTTCTTTTGTGCTTAGAGTTTAAAATTGTAAGCACATAGAGTGCTCAAACTGAAACATTATTTCGAAAAACCAAGAGAACAGGCTTTTGAATTTAGCCAATCAATTAGCATCAGAACAGGCTTTTGAATTCAGCCAATAAGTTTCAATCAGTCACTTAAATACCAACAACGTACTAAATTTAGCTCTGATGGTTTTGGCAACCTAGCAACAGTATGATAGTGGGGGATAATGATATGACATCAGGGGTATAAAAGAAAGGGGGCAGTGGAACAAGGAGAGAGAGCAACTGCCACCTGCCACAGCTCACAGTTCTTAGCACAAAGCCCCACCTTGACAGCAAAGGTACCCAGTAAGGAAGGGAAGAGAAGTAAGAATAATCAGCAGAGAAGGCCCAGTACATTGGATGTCTCCGAGAGGGTAAGAAGCATATTAAAAAAGGAAGGTAGTCAAACGGACGTAATCATACACATTGGCGAAAATGATGTTGGTAGGAAGAGCAGGGGGGTCATACGAGAGAAATTCAGGGAGATGGGTGCTCGGCTAAAACGTAAGGCCTCCAGGGTCGCCATCTCTGGACTGCTCCCGGTGTCTAGTGCAAGTGAGGCGAGGAACAGGAAGATTCTACAGTTGAACGCATGGCTAAAGGACTGGTGCAAGAGGGAGGGTTTTAAATTCATAGATAACTGGGAAATCTTCAAGTCAGGATGGCAACTGTACAGAAAAGATGGCTTACACCTTAACTGGAAGGGAGCAAATATCCTGGCTGCGAGTTTTGCTAGAGTGTTTCAGGAGGATTTAAACTAGTGTGGCAGGTGGGTGGGGAACAAAACAGCATGTCAGTAAGTACTGAGGCGGGGGTAGAGCTTGGGGCCAGAGCAAGGTTAGCTAAGAAGAGGAGCAATCTCGAGCAGGATGACCTGAGTGGGCCTGGAGGTCTGGAGTGCATTTGCTTCAATGCGAGGAGCGTAATGGGTATGACAGACGAACATAGGGCCTTAATGCTTACGCGGAATTTGGATGTGTTTGCGGTGAGGGAGACTTGGTTAAGAGAAGGACAGTACTGGCAGCTGAATATTCCGGGGTATAAGTGTTTTAGGCGAGACAGAGGAGGGGCTCAAAAAGGTGGGGGAGTCGCGATATTAGTTAGGGAGCATATTACCGCGGTGCAGACGTTAGACAACTTAGAGGGGTCATGTACTGAGTCACTGTGGGTGGAACTCAGAAACAGGAAGGGTGCAGTCACTATGCTGGGGGCGTACGACAGACCACCCAACAGCCCACGGGAAGTGGAGGAAAGGATATGTCAGGAGATTCTGGATACGTGCAGAAAACGTAGGGCTGATGTAGTGGGGGACTTTAATTTCCCTGGTATAGACTGGAAAGTGCTTCGAACTGGGGTTCCAGACGGAGAGGCATTTGAAAAATGCATACTGCAAGGTTCTTTGGAACAGTATGTAGATAGCCCGACTAGAGAGGGGGCTATACTGGACCTAGTTCTAGGAAATGAGCCCGGTCAGGTCGTCAAAGTTTCAGTCGGGGAACATGTGGCAAATAGTGACCACAACCTCTGTTAACTGTAGGATAGTAATGGAAAAGGATGAGTGCTGTCCTATTGGCACGGTGCTAAATTGGGGGAAGGCTTAATATAGCCGGATTCGGCAGGAATTGGTGGACGTTGATTGGGAGAGGATGTTCGAGGGTAAGTCCGCGTCTGGCATGTGGGAGTCTTTTGAGGAAAAATTGATAAGGCTGAAGGATAGGCATGTGCCTGTAAAAAGGAAAGATAGGAAAGGTGGGATTCGAGAGCCGTGCATAACCAGGGAAATTGAGGCTCTGATTAAAATGAAAAGGGAGGCGTACGTTAAGTCCAGGTCACAGAAAACAGATGGAGCTCTGGAGGAATACAGAGAGAGTAGTAAAGAACTTAAACGGGGAGTTAGAAGGGCAAAAAGAGGTCACGAGATTTTCTTGGCAGGCAGGATTAAGGAGAATCCTAAAGCATTCTATTCATACGTTAGGAACAAAAGAGTTGTCAGGGAGAAAATCGGACCCCTCAGGGACAAAGGAGGGGAATTATGCTTAGAATCCTAGGGAGTAGGGGAGATCCCAAATGAATAGTTTGCATCGATATTCACGAAGGAGAAGGACGTGTTAACCGGGATTGTCTCGGAGGGAGGTGTTGACCCGTTGGAGAAAATCTCCAATACAAGGGAGGAAGTGTGAGGTTTTTTAGGGAACATTAAAACTCACAAGCCCCAGGGCCTGATGGCATCTATCCTAGACTGCCCAGGGAGACGAGAGATGAAATTGCTGGACCTCTGACGGAAATCTTTGTCGCTTCTTTGGACACAGGTGAGGTCCCTGAAGATTGGAGAATAGCGAATGTGGTCCCGTTGTTTAAGAAGGGTAGCAGGGATAATCCGGAAAAGTATAGGCCGGTGAGCTTGATGTCCGTGGTAAGGAAGTTGTTGGAGAGGATTCTTAGAGACAGGATGTATGTGCATTTTGAACGGAACAATCTCATTAGTGACAGACAGCATGGTTTTGTAAGAGGGAGGTCGTGCCTTACAAATTTGGTGGAGTTTTTTGAGGAAGTGACAAACACGGTTGCCGAAGGAAGGGCCGTGGATCTCGTCTATATGGTTTTCCGTAAGGCATTTGACAAAGTCCCACATGGCAGGTTGGTTAAGAAGGTTAAGGCTCATGGGATACAAGGAGAAGTGGCTAGATGGGTGGAGAACTGGCTTGGCCATAGGAGACAGAGGGTAGTGGTCGAAGGGTCTTTTTCCAGCTGGAGGTCTGTGACCAGTGGTGTTCCGCAGGGCTCTGTACTGGGACCTCTGCTATTTGTGATATCTATAAATGATTTGGAAGAAGGTGTCACTGGTGCTATCAGCAAGTTTGCGGATGAGACGAAGATGGCTGGACTTGCGGATAGCGATGAGCATTGTCGGGCAATACAGCAGGATATAGATAGGCTGCAAAATTGGGTGGAGAGGTGGCAGATGGAATTTAATCCGGATAAATGCGAAGTGATGCATTTTGGAAGAAATAATGTAGGGAGGGAGTTATGCAATAAATGTCAGAGTCATCAAGAGTATAGAAACACACACTAGGTGTGCAAGTCCACAAATCCTTGAAGGTGGCAACACAGGTGGAGAAGGTGGTGAAGAAGGCATATGGTATGCTTGCCTTTATAGGATGGGGTATAGAGTATAAAAGCTGGAGTCTGATGATGCAGCTGTATAGAACGCTGGTGAGGCCACATTTGGAGTACAGCGTCCAGTTCTGGTCGCCGCACTACCAGAAGGACGTGGAGGCATGAGAGAGAGTGCAGAGAAGCTTTACCAGGATGTTGCCTGGTATGTAGGGTCTTAGCTATGGGGAGAGATTGGCTAAACTGGGCTTTTTCTCCCTGGAAAGATTGATAATGAGGGGAGATCTAACAGATGTGTACAAGATTATGAAGGGGATAGATAGGGTGAACGGTGGGAAGCTTTTTCCCAGATCAGAAATGACGATCACGAGGGGTCACGGGCTCAACGTGAGAGGGGCGAAGTATAACTCAGATATCAGAGGGAAGTTTTTTACACAGAGGGTGGTGGGGGCCTGGAATGCGCTGCCTAGTAGGGTGGTGGAGGCAAACACGCTGACATTGTTTCAGACTTACCTGGAAAGTCACATGAGCAGCCTGGGAATGGAGGGATACAAACGATTTGCCTAGTTGGACCAAGGAGCAGCACAGGCTTGGAGGGCCGAAGGGCCTGTTTCCTGTGCTGTACTGTTTTTTGTTCTTTGTTGTTTATATTACAAGAATACAATACCCGGCTGTAATTTAGGGAGCGACTAAAATTGTATTTATTTTTTAATGAGTGGGAATTATATTTGTTGGAACAGCATACAATTAGAGTCCTGTTATTTTTCGATTTCTTAATAATTTTGTGTTCACTCTTGGTTAGATAAATAAATTGTCACCTGTTAAATTATGATGTGGAGATGCCAGCGTTTGACCGGGATGGGCACACTAAAAAGTTACACAACACCAGGCTAAATTCCAACAGGTTTAGTTGGAATCACGAGCTTTCGGAGTGCAGCTCCTTCATCAGGTGAGCGGAGATTAGTTCACTAACACAGCATATATACGCAAAAAGAGAATTGAAAGATAATTACAGATTAGAATGTGAAGAATGGTTGGAATGCGAGTCTTGACAGGTAATCAATTCTTTACAAACAGTGCGCCTGGACAGAGGGATAATCACAGGTTAAAGACGTGCGAATTGTCGCAAGCCAGGGCAGTTAGGAGGATTTTACAAATCCAGACAGTGTGGTGGAGGTTACAAGTAGTTTGACAGGAACACAAGATTCCGGTTGGGGCTGTCCTCATGTGTGCAGAACGTAGCTATTAATTTCTGCACGGTGATTTTGTGTTGCCCTGTGCATTGACAGCCGCACTGGAGAACGCTTATATTGAGATCGGAGACTGAATGCCCTTGACTGCTGGAGCCCTCTCCGCTTCGAAGGGAACACTCCTGTCTAGCGATTGTTGCACGGTGTCCGTTCATCCGTTGTCGTGGCGTCAGCATGGTATCACCGATGTACCACGCCTCAGGACATCCTTTCCTGCAGCATGTGACGTCGCCAAAGTTGGCCGAGTCACATGAACATGTACCGTATACTTGGTGGGTGTTCTTCTCACGTGGGATGGTGGTATACATGTCGATGAACCGGACAACTTGCAGATGTTTCCGTGGAACCGTTGTGTGGTGTCATGGTCGCTGTTCTCCAGATGACTGGGTAGTTTGCTGAGAACAATGGCCTATTTGAGTTTGGGCGGTTGTTTGAAAGCAAGTAGTGGGGTTGTGGGGTTGACCTTGGCGAGATGTACATCGTTTTCAATGACATGTTGAAGGTTTTGAAAAAGATGTCGTAGTTCCTGCGCTCCAGGGAATTATTGGATGAAGTAATCTGTTCCGGGGAAGTATTCGTCCAGAATTCCAAAAGCTCGTGATTGCAAATAAACCTTTTGGACTTTAACCAGGAGTTGTGAGACTTTTTATTGTTGAGTTTAGAGGCAATGTCAGGGAGTTATTTTGATTTGACAACGAAAAGTTGCTGAAGAGCAGATCGTACCAATTCACATTCATATTTTTACAGGTCATAGAGCGAGGAACTCCTTTTTGAGTGCTTAGTTCTCAAAGGCCGGGGTGGGGGGGGGGGGGGGGGAGGGGATGAACCTCTGCTTTATAGCAATGGATCATGGGAAACCGTTACGAGCATGGACTGGAAAAAAAAAACACGTGTTCTTCTTCATACAGGTCGGAAATTCTAATTGGATATTTGAACTAAAATGAATTTCAGGACTTTAAAGCTCCAACAGCCCATAATACGACTGCCACATTACAGAGCTAAGCAATCTGCATAAGCAATATCCCAGTCAAGAGATTAAAATGTCACTCCCCACTGTAGCACCTGATGTAAAATGTAAGATGCACCAGATCACCGTAGGAAGATTTCTCCCGTTGCACATTCTCAGCCTCTGGCTGTGAAGCACAAATGGAAAAGATTCACGGAAACGCCCTTTCCTGTAACTTTTCCTCGAATTGACAACAACCCTTGTCCTGGGATCATTTTGTCTTTCCGTTGCTGTGCATGGGCACACAGTTCTGAAAATCACTCTGAGTATTACTGTGCCACATGGATATCAAGACTTCACGAAACTTGCTCACCACCGTCTCGTCAATTGCAAAAATGAATGTCCAAGCGATTCTGGTCTTGCCATGAATGTACACTTCTCATGAAAAAAAGCAACAGTGTAAATTGAGACATGAATGAAAGATGGAGACCAGGAAGAAATGGGTTTAATGTTATTGACGAAAGAACCAAAGTTGCCAAAAAATAAGACAACAATTTTGCGTGCCACATGCACATGGAATTGAGAGAAAATGCTTAAGTAGGACAATAGGGAATTTACGAAGGGACTGCAGAGGGCAACTCCATAAATTTCCGTTCAGTAAACAATCAACATGTTCGATGGGCCAACGAGTCACTTCTGTGCTTTCATCGTTATACTTTTGATTCTATGCTTTTGCTCGAGTACCTGTGATGTTCGACTTCACTCATGCATTGTGGATGTCTGCCATCTGCACCCATTGACAATCTATTCTGTTGTCGCCATTGGTACAACGACATCGCAATGGAGGACCACAAAATTATTAATCACCATTACTACAAGAATATCAACAGAAAGTTGAATATCCATTTCGCCTTATTGACAGAATGTTCGACCAAATAAATATTTCACAATACTATTTGCAGTCAATTGATCGCAAAATGAAGAAAATCTTAAGAAGCTAAATGTCATCAGTTCGTCATTTTAATCTGCTTTCAAAGTTACTTCTCTCATTTTCAAGGGTGATCTTCTTCTCTGTTCTGGTCCAGTGGGGTATTCTGCTATTCACAATATCCATCAGACATGACCTTGCCCCAGACACACTTCAGTTTTACTATTCCATTCGCCAACAGATTCCACAGATGTCTTGGACTTGAAATTCTTTTTGATATTGGCCGGTAAAGTTGCCGATTGCTGATGGTTTATGAAACTCTCTTTTTCAGTGCTGGAATTTGAGTTATACTGTTCCATCACCCGACTTGAACTAAACACTGAAAAATGTATTTGTCAGTGCAGAATCCGACCAAGGACTAACAGTTAAACTCTGGACATAATTCACTTCCTATTTTCTTTCCAATTGAGCATTTATTCGAAATTGGATACTGTTTCCATTTAATCCACCGGCCAACTTCTGTACATATTGACCCTAAATCGGAATAATGCCACAGAAGTGGCACAGGGAAAGATTAAGATTCAGGAGTATGAAATGATTCCCCTCAAACTACCACCACATCTCCAGCTGATGATCGCGGACAAGAATGCATGTCTTCCACAATGCATAAAGATCAGGCGCAGAAATCTGGGCTGATATCTTAAGATAAGGCACTCTCAGAGGGCAATGTGAAGAATTTCATTTCGATGACTAAAGATAAGAATCTGAATCGCAGTCCGAGTCTCTGAACATGACAGTGTGTCCTCAAAGCCTAAAAAGGTGTTTTCTCAATTCTAACCGTGGATGGCGACGTGATTAGCAATAACTGGAAACTGGTCTCACTCCCCAGTCCTAACTGGGAGAAATAGTGCAATGTGAGGTTGAAGAACAAGCGTTCCTTGCTAATCAAGTGTCACTCGGTATGATCAAGAGCAGATTTGCGCCCTCCTTCCTAGTCTTCGTGAAATGTTTAGGAGTAGGAATTCATGGCGATTGCTCCATTGACACACTTAGTAATAGGGTATTGTTCAGAATTTTGACCGGAGTCGCTTCATCAAATGAACACGAGTTGAAATTCATAATAATTGGGCAAGGAATTCAGGGTCAATCTCCCCTTTGCAAAGCTCTGTCATGGAGAATCGATTGGTAGACTGATCGGTGTCAACTCACCCATTGGCGAAGAGTCATTGGATAATTACCAACAGTTGGAACCGAGGATGATTTACACAATGAAAGTATCAATGATCAACCGAATTCCACGATATTGTGGATCTGAAATATAAAGAGAAAATTCGAGAAGCATCGAGTAATAGAGTCGTAGAGGTTTACAGCATGGAAACAGGCCCCTCGGCCCAACTTGTCCATGCCGCCCTTTTTTTTAACACCCCCAAGCTAATCCCAATTGCTCGCATTTGGCCCATATCCCTCGATACCCATCGTACCCATGTAACTATCTAAATGCTTTTTAAAAGATAAAATTGTACCTGACTATACTAATAACTTTGGCAGCTTGTTCCAGACACTTACCACCCTCTGTGTGAAACAAATTGCCCCACTGGACACTTTTGTATCTCTCCCCTCTCACCTTAAACCTATGCCCTCCAGTTTTAGACTCCCCTACCTTTGGGAAAATATATTGGCTGTTTAGCTGATCTATGCCCCTCATTAGCTTATGGACCTCTATAAGGTCACCCCTCAGCCTCCTACGCTCCAGAGAAAAAAGTCACAGTATTTCAGCCTCTCTCTATAACTAAATCCATCATGTCCCGGTAGCATCCTGGTAAATCTTTTCTGCACTCTTTCTAGTTTAATAACATCCTTTCTATAATAGGTTGACCAGAATTGCACACCGTATTCCAAGTGTGGCCTGACCAATGTCTTGCACAACTTTAACAAGACGTTCCAACTCCTGTATTCAATGTTCTGACCGATGAAACCAAGCATGCCGAATGCCCTTTTCACCACTCTGTCCACCTCTGACTCCACTTTCAAGGAGCTATGAACATGTACCCCTCGATCTCTTTGTTCTGTAACTCTCCCCAACGCCCTACCATTGGCTGAGTAAATCCTACCCTGGTTCAATCTACCAAAATGCATCACCTCGCATTTGTCTAAATTAAACTCCATCTGCCATTCGTCAGCCCACTGGCCCAATTGATCAAGATCCCGTTGCAATTGGAGGTAACGTTCTTCACTCTCCACTCTGCCACCAATCTTGGTGTCATCTGCAAACTTACTAACAATGCCTCCTATATTCTCATCCAAATCATTAATATAAATGACAAATAACAGTGGGCCCAGCATTGATCCCTGAGGCACACCGCTGGTCACAGGCCTCCAGTTTGAAAAATAACTCTCTCCAATCACTCTCTGGCTTCTGTCAAGAAGTCAATTTTGTATCCATTGAGATATCTCACCCTGGATCCCGTAAGATTTAACTTTATGCAACAACCTACCATGCGGTACCTTGTCAAAGGCCTTGCTAAATTCCATGTGGACAACATCAACTGCACTGCCCTCATCAACATTCTTGGTTAACCCTTCAAAAAACTCAATCAAATTTGTGAGACATGATTTTCCACTCACAAAGCCATGCTGATTGTTCTTAATCTGTCCGTGCATCTCTAAATGCCTGTAGATCCAGTCTCTCAAAATACCTTCCAACAATTACCCACCACAGATCTGAGGCTCCCTGGCTTGTAGTTCCCAGTCAACTGTTTATATTGCAGCAGCGCAGGGAATGGAAGCTAATGTTAAACTAATTATTCAGACTTATAAGAAATTGCATGCATGGATGCTGTGTAAAAAATACGAAATTTAAGATATACCTCGTGCAACAACATCGTGTATACAACACTGTGCAAGGGATGCTTCCTAAATAATTGGGATAATATTTGACTGTACACAAAATGGAAATGGCTGTTAACCATGAACATTAGGAACCTATACTAACATCCTCATTTTAATCCATAGCGTTTTCAGTAAGTTGGAATGTGCTTCCCCTAAGCTGCTTCACTGAGGTAACAGTAAGAAGTCTCACAGTGTTCAAGTCCAGGAAGTTTATTTGGAATCACGAGCTTTCGGAGCGCGTTTCAATCATCAGGTGAGTGTAAATAGGTCCACAAACACAGCATACGCAGGAAAGGCACAATTGCAAGATAATTACAGTTTGGAATGTGAAGAATTGCTGGAATGTGAGTCTTTACATGTATTCAGCTCTTTACAGGTTCAAGCAGTGTGAATGGACAGAGGGATAATCATAGGTTAAAAAGGTGTCAATTGTTTCAAGCCAGGATAGTTCGTAGGATATTGCAAACTCGGAATGGTGGGGTTACATTCAGTGTTGCATGAACCACAGATCCAGGCTGAGGCCATCCTTATCCATGCAGAACATGTCTATCCGTTTCTGCTCGGCAATTCTGCTTTGTTGTGTGTCTTGAAAGCCGCCTTGGATGATGTTTACCCAAAGACCAGAGGGCGAATGTCCTTGAATACTGAAGCGTTCCCCGACTGGAAGGGAACACTCCTCCCTGGCGATTGTCGCGTGGCTTCCATTCATCTGCAAATTTTCGCTGATGTACCACACCTCTGGAGATCCTTTCCTGCAGCGTATGAGGCAGACAATGTTGGCTGCGTTGCACGAACGTGTACTGTGTACCTGGGAGGTGGTGTTTTCACTGTGAAGATTATTACCTGTAAAAACTCGCATTCCAACCATTCTTTGCATTCCCAGTTGGAATTATCTTGCCATTGTGTGTTTGCCTCTATATGCAGTCTTTGTGAATCTACCTCCACTCACTTGATGATTGAGCAGCGCTTAGAATGCTCAAGATTCCAAATAAACCTGTTGGACTTTAACCTGGTGTTGGGAGATTTCTTACTGTACTTACCCAAGTCCAACGTAAGCATTTCCACACGATCACTGCGGTATGTTTTCGACCACTCAAGTCAAGTATATTTCAAATGGCCTTTATTCTTTGCTGTAATATCGAACTTTGCATTTCACGAGGCATGGGGAAATGTTAGGTTAGCTCAGCAGTGCTATTTCGCTGTATATATTCTAAATATGTATCTAATGCAACTCCAAAATGGAATTTCATACCCTCATTCTTGGCAGAAGCACAGATATTTGTCAAGTTGCTGCTGCAGCCTAAACACTTTGGCATAATTCGGATTTGAATTGAATCAGTGTCTTGTGTTGGTAAATGTCCTACTGGATAAATCCACACGTTTTCAGCGAAAGGGCATTTACCAACATAAGACACTGATTCAATTCAATAATTGCATGAGTGTGATAGTAATACATTCAACTGAACCTTCATCAATGTATTAGTTTTTTAAAATATACTAATATGTATTATTGCTGTTTTTGTCCAATCACTCAGTTAACTTAATCACAATTGTGATTCTATCTCGTGGTAAATGTGGCCTTTCCAAAAGTGTCACTCGCTATCTTGTCGCAATGGCAACAGCCGATCTATTGGTTGTCATCCTGGATCTGATATGGAGGCAGATACCGATTTTGTATTGGACAGAGTTCATTTTCTTGACATCCATTCCCGTGTGTAACATCCACGCCATGTTGCTTTATGCAGCAACTGATTGTTCCGTCTCGTTCACTGTCACATTCACCTTTGATCGATATGTTGCCATTTGCTGCCCCAAGCTGAAAACCAACTATTGCACTGAGAGAAATGCTGCAGTGATTCTGGGAACAGTGACTGTGCTGAGCTGTTTGAAAAATATATTCTGGTACTTCATGTTATTGGATGGATATTCATTAAATCACAATCCCTGGTTTTGTCATGCCTATCTATATGTCAGCTATTCAATACTATGGTCGACAATCGAGGGAATCCATTATCTTCTCACGCCAGGGTTGACATTTTTTCTCATTCTACTACTAAATGTGTTAACCGTCAGATGCATTTTAGCTGCCAGCAGAGCAAGAAGGAGACTTTGCCATCAGAGCCATACGGACAGCCCCCGAGACCCAGAGATGGAGAGCAGAAGGAAATCAATAATTTTACTCTTTTCTATTTCTGGTAATTTTATCCTGTTATGGGCAGTGTATATGATTTATTTTATATGGTATCGCATTTATTATTTAGGATATACACGTGTTTACATCCCATATTATGTACTGTACATCGGATTTATGCTGCAGCTCCTAAGTTGCTGCACAAACACCTGTATTTATGTCGTGACACAGACTAAATTCAGAACACAGATCAAAAATATGGTGAAATATCCCTTCACACTTATTTCTAAATTAACAAAAACATAACCAACGATTATGTCCCTCCTACAGAGGAATCCAATGCTTTGACAATCATCAGATGGATTTTCACTGTGTTAGTGGTGAAAGTAGATCAGATTGTATACTCTCTCTGAAGCACTTAGCAGGTTAGTATTTCTCGTGTCTTTGATGCTTTAATGTTTGGCCAATGGAAGTCCCATAGACATGAATTAAAATAGTTGTCGATAGCATGTGCTGAAGATATAGAAAGATGACCAGAGTAAAATATAAAGCGTGAAACAGAAAAGCATTGCATTTTGCGACTGTTTTTGTTGATGTTTCCAAAAAAACTGAAGCCTGTGAACGAAACTTACATCAATCAATAAACGTGACTGTCAGATTCAAGCATTGTAGCGCATCTGAGCCGATAGATGGGGGCAGAAATTGAAACTTACACGCTCTCAGTTTCCTTATGGAGCAATGGGGCCTTTCACTAAATTGAAACGCAGATGGTGAAATGTGAAAACTGCCAAATGTGGTTCAGAATGATTATTGTAATGGAGAGAAAGAAAAAGGCAGGCTGGGATATCGTTCTTATTTGATAAAATTGGGGGAACAAATCCATACATTTCAGGTGTTCATAATTTAGATTTGGAAACGTTTTCAGTTTGCTGCAAAATATAAATTGTTTTGTGAACACAATTATTTCCGGATGATTCGGGCCAATTTCAGAGGGTATTTAAAGAGCGTGACGAGAATTCTGTATAGATTAAATAAACATCGGATTAATAAGCAAAATATCTGCAAAGATTTCCGTTGTGATTCCCAGTGTTATCAGTTCACCTTTTCGATATTTACCCACCATTCTCCATCAATTAACTGACAGAATCAATCGAAATGGTTCGCCAAATACAAGCAGTGGTCAGAAAAGGGGAGAGGAGGCGGGTTGCGATTGGTGGGATAGAAGGGAATATTAGGATTGTGATCGCTCTTCTTCAGTATACAGGATATGAAATAAAATCACCCACAGTGTCTCCTCCACTTCCATGCGTCCAAATCTCATTGTCTTACACCTGCTCAGAAAGATCATCGGCAATTATCTAAAATAGCATATTTGCCTGAGTATTACATTTTCTTTGACACACTTTATTTACATCTGTTTCTCGTCCACTCTTTCCACATGGCCAGTGCAGTCGCTCTCGATCTCTCTCTCTCTCGCTCTCACTCCCTTCTTCCCTCTCACTTTCTTCCCTCTGCTCCCTCTAAGGCATACAACTATTGGAAGCTTGGTTTTCGGTGTCAACAAACCCAACCAGAGTACTTAAGCGAGGAGAAATGGACCAGGAGAGGGAATACTGCAGGGCTGACCAACGCCTCAAATGGATGGCAACCAGAATGGATGGGGCCGATTACCTTCCATTGTGCAATATCAGCTAATGTCTTCTCTCCTCGGGTTTATTTTTTATATCTCGCACACGTTTGCAATAGCATACACTAAAAGGTCACCTTTGACCTTGCAAACTATCGTCCCACCTCATCGCCACTTCCATCTCCAGAGTCTTTGAGCATGTTTCCTCCTTCGAAATTGGATCTTGTGCTTCCCTGAATTTTGTCTTTGAGTCTTGCCAATCAGATTGCTGCCTTACCACAATGCCAGACCGGTTCTCATCACAGTTGGAAGTTACATCCTTCATGCCGAAGGCTAAGGGTAAGTGCTACTCATTATTCGTTCCCCTCCAGTCCCCACTCCGTGGAATATTTAACTACAGCTTCTTCATTCTCCACTTCTCCACTAGTTGAGTGAGTTTCCTCCCTTTTTTCTATTTAATAATTCAAACTAAAGTATCACCTGCAAAGAGAACTCCCGTTGCACTCCCAGCCCATTTCATCGCAAAACCTTGAAATCAGGAAGTGGACAATTTCCACTTCCGTCACGTCAGCCAACTCGACCTCTGTGAAATCAAGATTACTCTGATCAAGCGCGGGTTAACCTTTGCCTGACCAAATTTGGCTCCCAGTCATATAATGCATCCTTTTTTAAAAAATCCACAAACTTGTATCGCACCCATTCCATCTGTCTCGAAAACCCACAAAGATTTGCGGGTTCGGTTGATTGGCCATGCTAAAATTTCCCCTTCGAGTCCTGAGATGTGTAGGATAGAGGGATTTGCGGGTAAATATGTAGGGATATGGGGGTAGGGCCTGGGTGGGATTGTGGTCGGCGCAGACTCGATGGACCAAAAGGCCTCTTTCTGCACTGTAGGGTTTGTATGATTCTATGATTTGTGAACTGCTACTATACCCTATTTGCCAGGCCCGACTTCAACATTGCCCAAGTATGAAGGATGTGCCTTCATTTTCCTGAACTCCATGTGGAATTTGGCTTCTATAAATCTCCCCCTCTCTCTCCCTCTCTGTCTCTCCCTCTTTCTTTAACTCTCTCTCTCTTTCTGTCTGTCTCTGTCTCTCTCTCTCCCGCCTTCTCTTTCTCTGTCGCTCTCTCTCCTTTCCGTCCCTAATTGTCTTTCTCTTTCTTATTATCTGCCATAAATATATTCTCACCTAAAGTGTAACTGAACCGTAAACAAAACCCAAACGCAAAACTGAACCTAAGCTTAACACTAAATCCACTGTAATCATTCGTGTAACTCTGTTCCTAAGTAGAAAAGGCAGACGAACCACAAGTAAATGGCAACGCAATTACCAGAGCTGAAACTCACACTTTATGATCTGAACAATCAGTGATGACGAAATTCCACTCTAACCATGAACCCAATCCTAAAGATAGCTCATTAACACAAATACTAATCTTCACCAGAAACCTAATGGAACGCAAATACTAACACTGAAACGAAATAGAACCCTGTATCTCAGTGTAAACATAAAAATAATCCCAGAAAAGGAATGAAGGTCCAAACCATTCTCCAGACACAACCATAAACCTAACGCTAACTCTATCACAAACTGCACCCCTAACAGTCATGGCAAATGTAACGCTGATCCGATGCCTAACAGTAATCCGAAAACTAAACTTACCTGCTAATTGAAGCACGAATATTGGCGCGAAGCAGAAATGTAACCTGACACTCATAGTCACACAAACACATTACAGGCAGTAATTTAAGGGAACGTCACAGCAGGATGGCATTTCACTTCAAAAACACCTACCATGTGTTTATCAAGTCGGGGCACTTCTGGGGGCCAGGGAGACCATCTGTTTAGCAAGTGTCTCCAGCTGCAGTAACTAAAATTCCAAGTTTTGCATATGGAGAAGTATCTGGAGTCACGATGGAATATAGACAAGAATGAGAGAGAATTATAGAACCTTGGAGTAGGTCATTCGGCACTTTGAGCCTGTTCTGCCATTGAATATGATTAATTGTGGATCCTCGATCTCAACGCCGTATATTCCTCTGCCTTCACGTGGTGAAATTAAAATCTAAATAAAGAACTATATTTTCCTTGTATGCATTAACTGATGTGCCTCCACCACTCTCTATGGTACAGAACTCCAATGGATCATTACCCTATGAGTGATTTTATTTTACCATCTCAGTCTGAAATGTTGTATCCCATATCCTGATACGATGTGGCCTCAATCGAGGGATTGAGTTTAGGAGTCCGGGGATAATGATGCAGCTATATAAGACCCTCGCCAGACACCACTTGGAGTACTGGGCTCAGTTCTGGTCGCCTCATTACAGGAAGGATGTGGAAAAGACTGAAAGGGTGCAGAGGAGGTTTACAAGGATGTTGCCTGGATTGAGTGGCATGCCTTATGAGGATAGGCTGAGGAAGCTCGGTCTTTTCTCCTTGGAGAGACATAGGATGAGAGGAGACCTAATAGAGTTATATACGATGTTGAGAGGCATAGATCGGATGGACTCTCAGAGGCTTTTTCCCAGGGTGGAAATGGCTGCTACGAGAGGACACAGGTTTAAGGTGCTGGGGGTGTCGGAACAGGGGAAACGTTTGGGGGAAGTTTTTCACACAGAGGGTGGCGGGCGAGTGGAATCGGTTGCCGTCAGTGGTGGTGGAGGCAAACTCAATAGGGTCTTTTAAGAGACCCCTGGATGAGTACATGGGACTTAATAGGATGGAGGTTTATAAGTAGGCCTGGAAGGTAGGGATCTGTTCGGCACAATTGTGGGGCCGGAGGGCCTGTTTTGGGCTGTAGTTTTCTATGTTTCCATCTTTCTATATCCTGATACTATGTGGCCCAGATCTAGTCAGACCAGTACATTCCATACAATTTCTTCTCATCTTTCTGAACGAGCGTAAACACAGACACAGGCGAACCAATCTCTCCTCACAGGATAATCCCGCCAAACTTAGTAACAGCCGAGTGAACCTCTGCTGCAGTCCCTCAATGGTAAGTGTATTATTTATTGGGTCGGGAGACCAGAGCTGCACGTAGTATTGCAGTTGTAATCTCCAAAAGGCCCTGTAAAACTGCAATAGAGTCATAGCGGTTTACAGCATGGAAACAGACCCTTCGATCCAACTTGTCCCTGCTGCCCAGTGTTCACCATTCGACGAGTCCCACTTGCCCGCATTTGGCCCACATCTCTCTATGCCCAGTTTGTCCATGCTAGCGTCTAAACCTTTTTTTTAAATGCAAAATTTTACCTGCCACTATCACTACCTCTGCCAGCTTGTTCCAGGCACCCACGACCCTCTGTATGACAAAATTGCCCCTCTGGACCCGTTTGTATCTCTCACCTCTCACTTTAATCCTACACCCTCTCGCTTTAAACTCACCGACCTTTCAGAAAAGATGTTGACTATCTAGCTGATTTTTTTCCCATCACTATTTTATGGACCTCTATGAGATCACCCCTGAGCCTTCTACGCTCCAGGGGAAAAAAATATCTCAGTCTATCGAGCCTCTCCTTATCAATCAAACTATCAAGTCCCGGTGGCATCCAATTATTTTTTCTGCTCTCTTTCGAGTTTAATAATATTATTTCTAAAATAGGGTGACCAGAACTATACACAGTGTTCCATGTGTAGCCTTAGTAATGTCTTGCACAAACTTCAACAAGACATCCTAACTCCTGTATTCAATGTTCTGACCAATGAAATCAGGCATGCTGAATATTTCTTCACCAATTTATCCACCGGTGACTCCACTTTCAAGGAGCTATGAACCTGTACCCCTAGATTTCTGTGTTCTATAACTCTCCCCAACGACCTACCATTAACAGGGTAAGACCTGCCGTGGTTCGAGCTACCAAAATGCAACAACTCACACTTCCCTCAAACACTAATTTAGGCGCAAAGTTAAATGTAACATTATGCTCATAGTCACACAAACACACTATAGGCAGTAATTCAAGGGAAACTCATAGCAGGTAGCTCTGCCACTTCAAAAGAACATTCCACGTCATTTATCAAGTCAGTGACACTTCTAGAGGCAAGTGGCACCATCTGTTTAGGGAGTGTCTCCAGCTGCAGTGACTTAAATTTCACGATTTGCATATGGTGAAGTGGCTGGAGTCACTATGGAACATTGTCAAGAATGAGAGAGAAATATATAACCTTGGAGTAGGTCTTCGGCACTTCGAGTCTGCTCTGCCATTCAATATGATTCATGGTTGACCGTCGATCTCAGTGCCATATATGCCTCAGCCCTCAGGTACCGAGGTGAAATTAAAATCGAAATAAAGAATCATATTTTTCTTGCATGCATTATTGATATGGCCTCCACCGCCCTCTGTGGTACAGAATTCCAATGGATCACTACCCTACGAGTGATTTTCTTTTCTCATGCCCGTCCGAAATACTCAATCCCATATCCTGATATTTCGTGGCCTGGAACTAGTTTCCATAACCAGGGAAAACATCCACCCTGCGTCTCGTCTGTCCAGTACAATCAATTAAATCTCTTCTTACCTCTCTGAACTAGTGCGAACAAAGACACGGTCGAAACAGTCTCACCTCATTGGACAATTCCGTCAAACCTAGCAGCAGACTAGTGAACCTTTGATGCAGTCCCTCAATGGCAAGTATATTATTTCCAAGGTAGGGAGACCAAAGCTGCACGTATCACTGCAGTTGTGATCTCAACAAGGCCGTGTAAAATTGCAATACTGTCATAGAGTCACAGCGGTTTACAGCATGGAAACAGGCCCTTCAGCCCAACTTGTCATGCCGCTCAGTTTCTACCATTAAGCTAGTCCCAATGGCCCGCCTTTGGCCCACATCCGTCGATACCCATCTTACCCAAGAAACTGTCTAAATGTTTTTTTTTACAAATACAAAATTGTACCCGCCTCTATCACTACCTCTGGCAGATTGTCCCAGAGACTCACCAACCTCTGTGCGACAAAATTGCCCCTCTGGAGCCTTTTGTATATTTCCCCTCTCACATTAAACCTATGCCCTCTAGTTTTAGACTCCCCAACCTTTGAGAAAAGATATTGACTATCTGGCTGATCAATGCCCCTCATTATTTTATAAACCTCTATAAGTTCATCC
This sequence comes from Mustelus asterias, assembly GCF_964213995.1. Lineage (NCBI taxonomy): Eukaryota > Metazoa > Chordata > Chondrichthyes > Carcharhiniformes > Triakidae > Mustelus > Mustelus asterias. The sequence goes on along the minus strand of NW_027590311.1, from coordinate 3,054 downwards.
CTCAGCCTTCTATGCTCCAGGGAAAAAAGTGCCAGTCTATAAAGCCTCTCCTTATAACCTAAACCATTATGTCCCAGGAGCATCCTAGCATTTTTTCTGCACCCTTTCAAGTTTAATAATATTCTATCTATAATAGGGTGACCAGAACTGTACACGATATTCCAAGTGTGGCCTTATCAATTTCTTGTACAACTTCAACAAGACGTCCCAACTCCTGTATTCAATGTTCTGACTAATGAAACCAAGCATGCCGAATGCCTTCTTCACCACTCTGTCCACCTGTCACGCCACTTTCAAGGAGCTATGAACCTCTAAATCTCTTTCTTCTGTATCTCTCCCCAACGCCCTACCATTAATTGATTAAGTCCTGCCCTACTTCAAACAACCACAATGCATCACCTCGCATTTATCGAAATTAAACTCCATTTGCCATTTGTCAGCCCACTGGCCCAATTGATCAAGATCCCATTGCAATCCGAGATAACCTTTCACACTGTCCACTATGCAACCAATCTTGGTGTCACTGCAATTTTCCTAACTATGCCTCCTATATTCTCATCCAAGCCATTAACATAAATGATAAATAACAGTGGACCCAGCACAAATCCCTGAGGAGCATCGCTTGCCACAGGCCTCCAGTTTGAAAAACAACCCACCACATCTACCCTGTCTTCTGTCATCAGCGAATTTTGTGTCCATTTGGCAACCTCACCCTGTATCCCATGGGATTTAACCTGATGCACAACCTACCACGTGGTACCTTGTCAAAGGCATGGAGCGCCAGAACGAGGAGAAAAGAATTGCATGTTTACATTTCCTGAGCTGTTTCGCAGAAACTATCTATGACTGCAGCAGCCTCGGACACACAGCGAAGCCATTTCACCAGCCCTTAGCGCGTCACAAGAGATTGCAAATGACGCGGCAATCTTGGGGACGCCCATTGAACTCCAGGTTCCAAAAGGCAGTTTTGCATTGAAAACGGGACCTCAAGGTATGTATTTGTTTTTGTATTTCATTGTTTTTGCTGTTTTTAAGTAGTTAATACTTCATGGTTCACTCAAATTGTAATTTTCAAATTCATTTTAATTATTGAACGTGAGTATTATTAAAATTGTATGAATAAATAATTGTTTCATTTCTTACAAATTTGAGAAACTATGAGTTAAAGTCATAGAATGGGTAAATTTTCCCACCCACCGCCATGGGAAACGTCATGTTGGACCATGGAGAGGTCTGTTGACCTCAGGCGGGATTTTCCAGTTTTGGGGCAAACACGGCGTGAACATCCCGTCCGTAGAATCTCGACAGTGCAGGCCATTGCCACTGCATCGACAACAATCCCACCTAGGCCGTATCCCTGGAACCTCATGAATTTATGTTGGTAATCCCTTGACAGTAAGTGGCAACTTTGCATGGCCAATTAATCTAAATCCCACATTTTTGGAGTGTGGGAGGAAAACGGAGTATTCGGACGAAACCCACACAGACACGGGGAGAACGTGCAAACTCCACACAGACAGTGCCCCAAGGCCAGATTTGAACCCGGGTCCCTGTGGCTGTGACGCAGTACTGCTAACCACTGTGGCACCGTGTCGCCTTAAGTCTGCATTGTATTATTATTCTGTAACTTTTTAACATGCGTGCCATGCCTGTCAGTATTTGTGTGTTTTAATTTAGAATATGGCAACTGAAAACTTTCCTAGTAAAAAGAGAACTCAGAATTTCTGTGACCATGATTTGGAAAACTTAATACATGAAGTGGAATAGATGAAAGTTCAAATTTTGGGCAAAGGAATATCAAAGCGAACAAGGAAAATTTAAGCTATGGCTTGGAAGGAAATTGGAACCTTGGTGTATGCAGATAGTGAAATGCCGAGGACCGCGAATCAGTGTCACAGGAAACATAATGATTTGATGCGTTCAGCCGGGTTGTGCAGGATTTTTTGATGAAAAATTAGAACTGAAATAAAATCGTTCTCAAAGTCAGGATTTATTCTGCTTTCGGGATGGTAAAAGCTCTGTCTTCTTCCAGATTTGCATCGGAGTCGTAAAATTGAAGAACACTGGGGATCTCTGAAGCTGTGTAAGCAGTACAGTTTCCTTACAACCTTGCGGGTTGTGAATTTGGCCCCAGGCCTAATTAGCTTTATCTATTGCTGACCAACAATTTGAGAGCAAGATTTTTAAAGACATTTCAATTTCTTTCTGAAGGCAGGAAGGTCACATATTGCCCTGGAGGCGGACATTAAGCGTCTCGCTCAACAGGCAGAACTTGCTCGGGACCTGCTGCGTTTCTCCATCCCTGGATAATGGGATGTTGGGTTTGGTCAAGGTAATATATATAGAAATATATATATATATATATACACACCAGACTGTTATTATGATGGAAAAATAATTGCACTTTTTTCAACTTTCACTGATGCCATGGTGACAGCACAGCGGAACATGGCCGAGAGTCAGGCCACACCACCTGCTGATGATGCAGGAGAAGCTGGTACATCACAAAAGTGCAGCACTGAATCTGTAGCAGGCGAGGGGGATGGCTTGCAGCCTGATGAGTTATTTGACATTGATACTGACGTTCTGCGTTGTCAAGTGCTTAGAAGGGGGAAGCCACTGATGACACGGCTGTTGTTAAGGAGGAGGATCACCCAGAATCATCAAGAGGTGAGGAGGCTTCGTTGCTGGAGAAGCCTCAGGCAGCTCGTGAACCTGAACTTCTTACAGTCAATGGCAGTGAGCAAATGATTATTACTAAACTGTATGAGCTTCCAATGGTGTTGGCTGAAGGTTATGCTGAAACTGGAAGGAGACAGGTTTGAGCCCTGAGTGATGTCTCCCAGGAGCTCCAAAGTGCAAAAGAACTACTGACACAGGATCATGAGACTTCGTTGCAGCAGAATGAGCTGCTGAGACAGAGTTCAGTGCAGCAGAATGAGCTGCTGAGACAGAGTTCAGTGTAGCAGAATGAGCTGCTGAGACAGAGTTCAGTGCAGCAGACTGAGCTGCTGAGACAGAGTTCGGTGCAAGAGTTGAGTGCAGCAGAATGAG